>NC_028645.1:54146985-54193914 GCF_001406875.1 Solanum pennellii | reverse complement strand
ATATATATATATATATATATCCTCTTCCCAAAGGTTATCAAAAGACATCCTTAAGTAATGCAAGAAGAGACCGCCCATACACCCTGACAAATATTACCTAAATAATCCTTCAGACTACCTAATTTTAGATCATGTTTACTAATTCGATTCACTTTCCCTATCTAGATTCATTCTTTGGACTTCCCTAGGTAATACATGAAGTGACCATTCCTATGTCCCATTCATACCTTAACTAAGAAACCAATAAACTACTCTAGGTAAGTACTTAGTGATTAACATACTTTCCAACTTAAGTCATTAACTTCATTAGTAAAATAAGAGACATTCAACACATAACGACATTCAAGTAATGGTCTTGGAGAAGACCTAGGGACTCACTTACTAACATCTTCAAAGTCTATTCGTGCAATGTCTAGATAGAGTCCCAAGCCAATACCTAAACTTCATAGAACTTCTCGAATACTAATAGGTATCCCATGTGATGATAATAGGCAATAACCAACATAGACCATACTTGCTATGCATGGAATCTAGAGTCATAAACCTACTATGATTGAGGGTGGTCTACTTGTCAATGATAGAACTTGGACACATCATATGTAGGAACATGGTTAAGGAATATGAAGGGTTTGTTTGTTTTCTAAAGTCATCTTATCTTAGAGAAACTCCCCTAGCCATACTCTCTCTGTGCTAGACTTTGTTCTCATAGAGTAATTCACATAAAGGATCACATGAATATGTTCTATATGCAGTTCATAACCGAATCACATTTCACTGTACCAAAGAGGGTCCACTAAGGCTACCTACAATGGTCAAGAGGATAGCTCAATGACTTTCCTAATGATGTTTTCATGTTGTTCCATCCAACCAATCTTATGTTCATTATTGACACAAGAAGAATACCATTAAACCTTTCAATTTCAAGGATATCATAACCTTCCAACTATGTTGAAAGTTCCACATAAAAGATATTCTTAGCAATGTTCATGGTCACATGTCAATCACACATACAACACCAATAAGCTCTATCATACTAAGTCAAGAATTCATATTCACATTATAAATGAATCAAGTAAGGGACACAAGTGTACCGAATCAATATAAACACATACTTCACATATGACATATTATTCTAGAAGCACATAGGCATAACCAACATCATCTTAACGTCACCCTATCCAATACTATAATATCATCAATATAATAATCATAAGACTCACATAACAAAGTAGGAACAATCATGCATCAACTCTAAGACTACACACATAAAGACATACCATAGTCTAACATGATCACGTAGAAATATCAATAAAAGAACACATACATTCACCTTAATAATTAGTAGATGGGTATGATCACACTTCACATAAATCACTACCCAAATCATCATAATATACCAAGTAGTGACGGCAAGGACAAGATCCTCAAAATATATAATGTAACACTGACGAGGACACATAATTCACAAGTAAATCACATAGCACTGCCACCATTAGTGGACCATACCAATCACAACATAATTGAAGACTTAATTTACATAATATACTGAGAATTAGGCCAGCTTACAACCAATCCATTCTCACCACTTCAATCCATAGCTAAATCATCCTATATAATACCAAAAGGCCCTTACCCATGGCCATGATCATCACTTCAATACAACAATCATAATGTACAAGGAATTCATGGTAATTCAATATGAATTTATCAATCTAATATAGCCTATACATTAATCCAATACAATTCTTACATTATTGAATATCCCAAAGAAAACTACTCTAGAATTCATAAGCATTGAGACATGATCACTAAACCCAAAAAATAGTAAAAACTAGAAGTGCATGATTTGCATGGGTTCATAGAGTTCTTAGGTTAAAATAATCAAATTAACATCGATTCAATCACAACACAATGTCTCAAAACCTTTAATGCTAGAACCCATGGATAGATTACAAAATAGGACAATTCATGTTTTTTATCATCTTTGAAAATCATTGGAAAGATATTTCAAGGATTAATACCACACCTTAATTGTGATGAAAATCCCACAAAATTTATGGAGAAAACTTGAGAAAATTAGTCTTCTTATTTGTTGCTTCAAAGCTTCAACAATGGAGGTTTTGGAGACAAGGATGGAGAGGTTTTATCTTGAGTTAAGCGTTTTTTTGCTTTGAATGGTGAGTTTAGGGGTATAAAAAGAATAAGTCATCCCAAATTATGTGAAAGACCCCTGCACTTAATAGACAATTTAACCAACTCAAATTTGTCTTAAAAATGATGCGACTAAATCTGGTAGTTTACTGCGCGTTGCGGAGGAATTTCCAAATCCTTTTCCTGGAAAATTGTGAGAGAGATTGGTTCGTGACAGCCTCGCGTTGCAGGGAAAGATTTTTGCCCACCCCGTTTGGGTCCTCCTCGGGGACCCTTAGGCTGGTCCCCGAGGCGTTGTTCTCAGACATTACAACCCATTAAATGTCAGGCTACGCGTAGGAACCATCGATAGTCTATTTCACCCTCAAACCATCCCACAAAACATCACTACAAAACACTATGACACACTAGTTCAACTCGGACTAGTTTTTAACGTGTTGGACGTTCTTGAACGTTTGACATCCAAACATCACCAAACTTTATATACTTCCTATAAACACTATTATTAACATTTTTAATACATTAACCTCATGAAATAAGTGTTAGGATATATTTCAACCTAGCTCATTGTCGAGGGTGTAACAATAACGACGCAACCAAATCTCGGACATGGTTGCGCATCGTAGAGATAATTCCCAATATTGCATCACAAAATATTTGAGGCAGTGAGCCTCGTGTCAGACGTTCTACATGGACTGGACTCCCTATATTTGTTCTGTATGTTCCTTAAAAGCTTCTTTGTCCAATATTTGGGTCCTCCTCAAGGACACTTCGGGTTTTCCTCGAGGAGTTGTACCCGAACAGTTTGACCCTCAAAATATTTGTTGAGACCCTAGGGGCACCTCTACTGTTTTTAGACTCCAAAAAACACATAATATACAAGGCAAACATGCAAGGACGCATTAGCACACAAAAGACTAGTTGCAAGACGTCTTGGTCGTCTTTCAATATTTGACTTTCAAACTCTTTAAAATGACTATGTTACAAGTTGTGACACAATTTATTTACATGTTATTAGCGCTTAAACATATGTGAGGATCTAGATCATCCTAATTCGTTTTGAGGGATTTACAAAAGATTATGTTGAATTAGTATTATAAGACTTGTTGTTGATGTAAGAGCTAAGTCCCAATTTTTTTACTCTTTAGTCTAGATGAAAATGTGAAACAAGTCAATTTTTATTTTTTATATATAAAGTGACGTTGAACTTTAGATGAAATGTTTTAAATTTTCCATTTTATTCTATCTAATGTGCAATGATGAATGCTAAGGACTTGTCTAACACCTCTTTGAGGTCGACAAAGCCGGTTACAACATAAGGGTTCTCTCGAATTGTGAAAAGCATGATATTAGAATATGAGTTGAATTATATTAGGAATGATATCTCACCAAACAATGACTATGTAGAGTCTTGTTCATAATTTTGAAGATTGCGACACTTATGAATGATAGGCTATGTAATGCTTAGGAAATTTTCACTTTCATTACTATTCTTAAGTCGTGCCTTAAGAGTCTTAAATCTATATGTCCTTTCCTTCTAATTATTTTCTTGTGTTTATAGTCTATGACACCTAGAATTGCAGCCAGAAGAAGGTTCAATGAGGAGATTGCAAATGTGGGAGTTCCTCCCCAAGGCAACCAAGCTCCTCCTCAAGAGAAAGTTCCTTGAGGTGTCCAAGCTCCGATAAATTCTCAGGTCATGACGGATGAAAAAATAAGTGCGGATTTCCTAAACTTGACTCACGTCAAATTTAACACCTCTAAAACGATTTAGGTGAAACTAGAGACTAATAATTGTGTCATGATTTTTTAAAAACCTAAAATGGGTTATAATGATTTTCATAGGCAGTGTCTAAAATTTGGAGGTCAAACGTCCTAGAATGTCCATGACGTTCTAAAGGTTTGCCATGAAACATGCTTGTGTGCCTTAGTATGTTTCATACAGTTTTACATGTTCATTTTGGATGAAATTTATGTGAGAGGTCCATAACATGTGTATGACTATATTTGCGTTGGAAACGTCCAAGAAAACCTCCCCAAGTAAAACAACCAAGGGGTCCTTTAGGAGGACCCAACTCGTAGCCAAAAGTTGTCAAAACTAGCCCCACCTATGGAAGGCAATCGATGCCCAGTAGGGTTGTAAACACCCCGTAGGTTGATGGAGTAGGTTGGAACATAGGCTGAGGAGATTGTACTCCCATTTGACCATCCTTTAACCAAAACCATTGAGCAGCAGTATGGTCCGTTGGTGGGTCTACAGCGCATCAGTGAGCAACCGTCGATGGCACCTGCAATTTCTCACAGGTTTCTCGGCCAACCAAATGCTATTTTAAGGTTTTCACCTCACCTCACTAATATTATTTGGAAGGTTTATTAATGTTAATTTAGGTATTTTAAGTAGCTTCATAAGTCTAGAACCCCTATTAATGTCATTATTAAAAATCAAAACCCCATGACCCCGAAAGAACTCTCTAGAACACCATTGAAGTTTGAAGGGAGATTGCAGCATGAAGGCTGATTTATCCATAAATTCTTCTCAATTTTTGTTTTCTAGAATCAATTAATGTATCTAATTTCGTCCTTGAATCTCTTTTCTTCAAGGAGTCAATCTTAAATGTGATTTTCCAAGACTTTCTCAAAAAATGATCTTCAAAATTGTGATCTAGCCATGGGTTCTTGCATAAAATGTTTCAAATTATTGCATTATGATTGAATTGATGTTAGATCGATGATATTAACCTGAAAAATATATGAAACCATGCAAATCATTAAATCCTAGTTTTGACTGTATTTTAGGTGAATCGATCATGTGTTTATAATATTGAATTCTTGTGTATTTAGATTAGGGCTATTGAATTATGCAAAAATTATGTTAGAATCATATGTAGGTTGTCCTAATTGATGAATTCATATTGAAATACTTTGGATTCATTGTATATTTAGATTAATGGATTGAATCTGTGATTATTACTTCTGGTAAGAGCCTTTGAGTCTGGAGTTGATTTATTTGGCTATGGATTGAAGTTGTGTGATTAGATTGGTGGAATTCTTCCCTAAATATATCTATATTATGTAGTATAGGACTTAAATGAAGATGATGATTGGTATGCTCCACTTATGGTGGAAGTGCTTATGTTCTATACCTATGAGTTATGTGTCCTCGTCGAAATTACTTTATAAAATGTGAAACAATGTGGCCTCGTCAGCGTTACTTTTAGAATTATGGTATAATCATGTTATAACTTGAATATGTAAGTAACTTTAAGGTCTTGATGACTTATTTGTATATGTGAAGTCAAAGCATGAAGTCTCCTAATTGATGATATGTGTCTCTAGTTGGCTATATTGATGTCCTTATGGTTATTACTTGATATTGAAGTATGATGTTTCTTGATGGATTTCATGAGACTTATAATGATTTATATTCATGGTTCTCTATTAGTGAATAGGGTGACCTATAGTTGAACTGGGTTTCCCTACGTGCTTTTTAAATGACATGTTATATGTGATAATGGAAAAATATGTGTGTTATTTTTGTTGACTTATGTCCCTTACTTGATACATGAAGAATGTGAATATGAATCCTTGACTTAGTAGGTTAGAACACCCTTTTATGATGAATGTATATGTATCAACAGAATAAGAACTTGAATATAGCAAAGAAGGTTATTTATGTGGAACATTTTAGAAAGAAGGTTATCATATCCTTGAAGTTGAAAGCCATAATGGTATCCTTCTCGTGTGAATGGTGGACTTAATGTTGATTGTCTGGAACGACATGAAATTATCCTCAGGAAAGTCAATGAGTTATCCTATAAATAACTGTAAGGCAACTGTAGGGGATAACTTTGGTAAGGTGTTGTATGATTTTGTTATTAACAAGATATGGTACCTCTTCATATGGTCCTTTATTGAGTTATTCAATGAGAGAAAAGGTTAGCACGGAGTGAGTATGGTTTTGGGGAGTAGCTTTAGCTGTATGAGAAGGCTAAAGTACAAAGAAACCCTTCTTATTCCTTAACCATGTGCCTACATGGGTTGTGTCCTAGTTCTACCATTGGAAAGTGGAACACCGTTTTGTCATATTAGAGTTGATTCCGGATTCCATGCTTAGCTCCCTTGGTCTATGTAAATTATTGATTATTATCATCATGTGGGATACATGCTAGTGTTGGGTAAGTACTATGAAATTTAGGTAGTAGAATGGGACACTATCTAGAAATTGGACGACTAGACTTCGAAGATGTTAGTGTATGAGTCCCTAGGTCTTCTCCACGACCATTATGTGATTGTCCTTAGATGTTAACTGTCTCTTAAATGATCTCATGAACATAATGACTTAAGTGAACGTATGGAAATGAAAAGGAAAGTATCTCGAGTATCTTGAGGATTTCGTAGGTTGGCTTGGAGAGGGTATATGGGCATTGTCTTCTTGTCTTACTTAACTGAATATTAGAGTAATTCTAAGTAGGTAGTTTGATAAATTAAATGGGAATAATATTATTTTAGGTAGTTAAACGAATCTCTTTGGTGTGTGTGAAGGGATTGTATGGGCAGTTCCTTCATAACTCACTCAAGTGAACCTTAGAATAACCTTTGGTAGGAACATCTCATATTTATGTGTTTTGATGTGTTCTTGATGTTATCTTGTTATATGTTACTTATATGAGAAGTTGGTATTATATGTGAATTTCTATAGTCTAACATGAAGGTTTACTGTAAAAGAGCATATTTTGATACAAATGTCCATTTTTCATGATTTCTTGAATTATGACATAATTAGTGCATGTATTATACGAATTCCATACATTTTGTCTATATCTAAAGTTGTTGGCAGAAGGTGAGAGGCATCTTAAATCTAAGCTTGGAAACTAGGATTCTTTCAAGCAAAGTTGGGGTATAGCGTCACTTGATTCGAGGAAATAATTATCTTTAGATTTCTTTTATTAAAATGATTGTAATAGACTAAGTTTCTACATTTTGATTGTTTGGGCCATGTCCCTATTATTCTTGAGTCTAAGATTGGAGTATGTTGAGACTTAGTGTTTTCTATCATTTTATATGAAAGATGTTTTGAGATATTATTCGTGTGAAAAATCTTAAATCCACAGTACTTTACATACATGTATGCAATGAATAATGTCAAAGGTCTTGTACAAGACATTGAAGAGGTCAAGTACACCATTCTATGATTCAAGCACACTATATCTCGTAGGATGTACTATAGGTTTATGACATCAATTCCACTCAAGCTCAAGACATAACTACTTAAGCTACAACTATGATAGCAAAATATAATTGGGAAGTTTCACCCTGGGTGAATTAAAATGCTAGTACCATGTCTTCACGTTTGAGAGACTTCACTTGGATGAACTCTCAAATGTTCTTTGGGTTTAAGGTAAATAAATATCCGCAAGACTTTCTAGATGACGTTTATAAGATCTTATATGCAATAGGGGTGAGTGAAAATGAGTAGGTCGAGCTAGCTGTTTATCAACTCAAGTATGTATCTCAAACATGGTACACTAAATGGAATGACTATAGGGATTTGAGAGCGGGTCCCATAAATTGGGAAGTCTTTTGGAGGGCATTTCTTGATAGGTTCTTCTTAAAGGAGAAAAGAGAGGCAACATTGGAAGAATTTATCAACCTTCGTCAAGGAGGTATGAATGTTAAAGAATAATGTCTAAACATGCCTCCTCTTTGGTGACTAATTCGAGAGATTAAATGAGTCACTTTGTGGGGGTTTGTTCGATTAAATGTCTTATGTGACAATGCTTCACAATGACATCGACCTATCTCGCTTGACTGTGCATGCACAACCAGTTGATGAGAGTAGGCTTAAGTGGAAAAATAGGGATACCAGGAGGGCAAGGCCCTATGATGGAGGTGCTTCTAAGGGTAATCTTGAAATCTAAAACAAATTAAAGTTTAAGAAGAGAATCTCCAACTCATTTTCTTCTAATTTCTCAAAGGCTAACAAGGATAGCGTACCTATCTCGGTGATTCGCAATGTGAGAACGTAATTGTGCCAAATTTGGAAAGAAGCACATGGGTAAATGTCTAGTGGGCACGGACAATTATTTTGTTTGTGGGAAGAGTGGACACATGGTGAGGAACTTTCCCATGGAGAAGACTCCAGGAAACAACAATAACTAAACACAAGCAAGTGGTCTTAATTCTGATGATCCAAAAAAGAATCACTTCTATGCCCTCTAATCTAGGGGTGATAAAGAAAATTATCCCGATGTTGTTACTAGAATGTTACAAGTAGTTTGAATCAATTTTTATGCATTGCTAGATAGCGGTGCCACTTTAAATTTTGTAACTCCTTTAGTAGCTATGAAGTTTGATGTGCTACCCGATATCTTAGTTTAACCTTTTTTGATTTCTACCACGGTGTGTACTTCAGTGTTGCTAAAAGTGTCTATAGGAGTTTTCCCATATTATTGTCCACTAGAGTCACATTGGTTGGTTTGGTAGAACTTATTATGTTGGACTTTGATGTCATATTGGGGATAGATTTGTTACATTCTTCTTTTTGGTTCAATTTATTGTAGAACAAGGGTAGTAAAATTCTAATTTCGTAATGAACCCATTTTAGAATGGAAGGGGGGAGACTCAATCCCTAGCGGTCAAATTATTCCATGTCTAAAATATTGTAAGATGATTTGTAAGAGATGTCTCTATCATATTGTGAGAGTGAAGGACCTTGTGTTCGAGGCTCATTCTTAGGATTCGGTCCTTATAGTGAAGGACTTTTTGGAAGTATTCCCCGATGAATTACCTAGAATTGTCTTGAACAGGGAATAGATTTTGGCATTGATTTGTTGCCGAATACCCAACCCATATAAATTCCTCCTTACCGGATGGCTCTAGCCGAGTTGAAAGAATTGAATTCTCAACTCAATAATTTGTTAGATAAGGATTTTATACAACCAATCATATCTCCATGAGGCGCTTCGGTATTATTTTTGAAAATAAAGATGGGTCTCTTAGAATGTGTACTGACTACCGCCAATTGAATAAGGTCACTACAAAGAGTAAGTATCCTCTATCTGCAATTCATAATTTGTTTGACCAACTCCAAGGGGCGAGTTACTTTTTGAAGATTTACTTGAGGTTGGGGTATCACCAACTTAGAGTTAGAGGAGTTTACATTCCTAAAATGACTTTCCGAACAAGGTATGGTCATTATGAGTTCCTATTATATCCATTTGTCTAACTAATGCCCCGACGACTTTTATTGACATTATGAATAGGGTATTTCAAAATTATCTGTATTTATTTGTTATTGGCTCCATTGATGATACCTTGATATATTCCAAAAGTGAGGATGAAACATGAGTCATTTGAGGATAGTATTGCAATACCTAAAGGAACACCAACTCTTCGCTAAATATAGTAAGTGTAAATTTTTGTTTGGATTGGGTTATTTGCTTGGTCACATAGTGTCTAGTGTGGGTATTGAAGTTGATTCGAAAAAGAGTGAGGTGGTTAACAAGTGGCCATAACCTCGAACTCCCACCAATATTCGAAGCTTCTTGGGTTTATCCAGGTGTTATAAGAGATTTATTGACGGATTCACATCTATCTCTTCTCCATTGACTACTCTAACCTAAAATAAAGTTAAGATTGATTGGAAGGAGTCTTGTGAGAAGGATTCCACGAGTTGAAGGATAAGCTTACGTCCCCTCGATATTGACCTTATCGGAGGGTATGGAATGCCTTGTAGTGTATTGTGAGGTTTCTTCAGTAGGTTTGGGTTGTGTACTCATGCAACATAGTAAGGTGATAGTATATGCCTCTAGGCAACTAAAGGTACATGAGAAGAACGATCCAACCCATGATCTTGAACTAGCGGCTGTAATGCTTGCTTTTATAATAAAGAGATACTACTGATATGGAATGCATGTATATGTGTTCATTTATCATAAGAACCTCCAATATGTGATCACCAAAAGAGGGTTAAACCTCAGCCAAAAATGGTTGTCAGAGCTTTTGAAAGACTATGATATGAGTGTCCTTTATCACTCCGAAAAAGCCAATGTTGTTGCGAATGGTTTTATCTAGATGTCCAAGGTTATTGCGACCCATGTTGTTGAAAGATAATAGGGAGTTAGTATTTAATGTGCAAACATTGGCCCGATTGGGAGTTTACCTAATAGATTCTCCTAAGGATGGTCTCATGATTCATCATAGCTCTTTGTCCTCCTTTGTTGTTGATGTTAAAGACAAGCAACACCTTGATCCCATTTTGATAGAGTTCAATGACTCCGTACAAGCCAAATCCATTGAGCTTTATCCCGGATGGATATGGGGTAGTTAGGTATCAAGGTAGGTTGTGCGTTCCAGGTGTTGGTGACTTTAGAAGACAAATTTTGGAAGAGGCTAGTGGTTCCCGATATTCCATTCATCTGGGTGCCACAAAAATGTAAAGTGATATGTCGGTGGAATAGTTTGAAGAGTGATATAGTGGAATTTGTAGCCAAATTTCCTAATTATCAACAAGTCAAGGCCGAACATCAAAGACAGGGATGTTTCACTCAAGATATAGCTATCCCCACATGTAAGTTAGAAGATGTCAATATAGATTTCGTTGAGGTTTCGCCTCATACACGAAGGTAACATGATTGATTTGGGTCATTATTGATAGGATGACAAAATCAGCCCATTTTATTCCCGTCAAGACTACATTTTTTGCGGAAGATTATGCAAATTGTATCTTAACGAGATTGTGAGAATGCATGGAGTTCCCTTACTTATCAATTCGGATACGAGTACTCAGTTTACCTGTCATTTTTGGAAGGCATGTCAAAGTAGACTTGGTACCAAAGTGTAACTTAGTACTGCTTTTTGTCCACAAGTGGATGATTTGGCGGAACAAACTATCCAAACCCTATAAAATTTGTTGAGGTCATGTTATATAGGAATGACCATCTAGAGTTGATTGAGTTTGACTACACTAATATCGATCACTCAAGTATCGTCATTGCTCCATTTGAGGCTCTTTATTAGAGAAGATGTAGATTCATGATTGGGTGGTTCGAGGTAGGTGAGTTTGGTTTAATAGGTTCTGAAGTAATTTATGTTGTGGAGACATTCCGACCCTTACGGAATAGATTGAAGACATACCAAAGTTGGCTAAAATCTTATGCCGATAATAGAAAGATGGACCTTGAGTTTATGGTAGGTGACTTGGTCTATTCGAATATATCACCCATGAAAGAGGTGATGAGGTTTGGTAAAGGTGGAAACTTATTCCCCGGTGTGTGGTTCCATATGAGATTTTGAAACGCGTTGGAAGTGTTGACTTTGAGTTGAAATTACCTATTGAGTTGGCTATGGTATTCAATGTATCAATTCTCAAAAAGTGCATAGGCGATCCGATGTCTATCCTTCCTCTAGAAGGTTTAGGAGTTGATGCTAGTCTTTCTAATGAAGAGTTCCCGGTTGATACTGTAGACAGTCGAGTAAAGGAGTTGAGGAATAACCATACAGCTTCCTTAAAGGTTCTCTGAAAGAATCATCTTGTGGAAAGTGCTACTTGGGAGGCCGAGTCCGATATGATGTTCCGATTTCCTCATCTTTTTCCTTCCTCTCCTGGTCAAAGTTGAGGTTAGTAATCCCTCCTAGTTTTTTGTTTATGAAGGGTTATAATTTTGTTTCAACTTCCATGATTTTCCTTTATGTATATTTTTGAAGAATTCACATTGCATAAGTGTATTGAACTTCCATGAAACTATATGTTCTCGATGTTTGATAGCACTTGATGATGTTGTTGATGTGCTTGATTTCATATGATATTTCTTGTTATGAAACTGCTCAAGTCTGCGGTTATGAAATAATGTATTAGCTATAAGGGACGGAGAAGTAAATTCCTCTGTAACACTCCAGAAGTTCCATGATTTTTACTAGATCTTCGCCTATTGAGTAATGATTTAAATGATGTTTCCATACCTATATTAATGTATTAGACTCAATTTGGAAAGGTTAGAGACAATATAACAAAGAAACACATTGACGTTCGGAAAATAGCTAATTTGAACTAGTAGACATCCCTATGTTTGGTAAAGGTTTGGCGTTTGGAACTGTTGGTTAAATGAATTCTTAAATGAGACTTTTCCCTTAACCCTAACTATGAATTTGTCTTGTGTATTTCACTATATTATTGGATGATTGTTATGAATTGAGTGTAAGTTCTTAATGAAGATTCTTGGAAAAATTAGGTAAGTCTTCTAAAGTTATGATTACTCTATTATAATGATGTGGGCCTATAATTGACGTTGTTATGAAATTGAAGTATGTATGATGTTTGAGTGAATATATGATGGCCTATGAATATGTTGAATGTGAGATCATGGTAAAGATATGATAATGCAAATTTATGATGTTCATATTTTATGCCTTACATACTATTAGTATGATATGTTAATCTCACTAATGAAGGTTGTGGTAAAAAGGAATTCTCATCTAAACATAAAGAGCTTATTATAATGGTTGTAGGAGAAGTTAATATCCTATGGTATATGATAAATGATGAGTTAATGTTATTCAAGAAGGGACTTTAGCTAAGCACCAATGAACTAGATATGAGAGGTGTCCCTTACCTAGTTTGAAGGTAGGTTCACAATGACTCTCATGAGATAGAGGTATCCAAGTAATATGGAACTATGGGTCTCTAATATATCTTCTAGTCCTAGAACTATATTGTCCCCATAGGAATACTAGCTAGTGGATCCACCAAGAATTTTATGTTCATGTTTTGGTTCTACCTTGGCAAGTAGACCACATTCTTTCGGTGTGGCGTTTCATGACACCGGATTCCATGTTAATCTCACATGGTCTAATGTAACTTAAGGCGATTATTCCCTCAAGTAAAATGAAAACAAGTAAATGGACATCGACTAGTGTGACTTGAGGAGTCTACTTAGTAAAGATAGGGGTTTGAGACTCTACCTAGACATTGCACAAGTTCGCTCTAAGGGAAGTCTTAGGACATTGTTCTCATGTAACATAATAATACAAAATGTATAATGTATATGGTATATGATGTTGCTCTTATATGTTGTTTGCTATGTTAATGAAAATGAAATGGTCTATGTTATTATATGTGATGATGCCTACTTATAATGTATGTTGTATGAGGCAAAGCATTACTTATGGACTCGTATCTTGTTTACTTGATTATGTGGGCTTATGGGGCTTCACATGTTCATTGCACAGGTTGGGGATGGCAATATTGGTAAGTGTTTTGTATGTTGTGTTGATATAAACTATTGATCATGAAAATGTTAATATGAGTTTATGATGATATGTTTTTGGTTTATGATCATGCTTTATGTTGTTGTGATCTTCATCGTGTATATGATCTCTTATATGTGCAGTAAAGACTTTCAAATGACTTAACATGCGTTCTAATGAAATGGTCCTTTTTAATACATGTCCTTAAATATTCATGTACATATACCCATACTTAGTACATGTGGCATGCTAATCCCTATACTTTATATTACTATAATGTAGTGACCGACCATTGAAGATTAACAAGGTTGACTGAAGAAGCTTGGAATCGTTTCTCTATGTGTTGTTAGGTCCTCATGTTCGGGGATTCAATATATTGATTTTTCTACCTATGAAAACTTTAGTAGTTTTAATAGATACTCTTTATTCCCTATTAGCATTTGGATTCTATGGTATTAAGGCCTATATGGCATTTTGAATTTGTATTGGCTAAGCCCAAGACTCGTATTCTTATATGGTTTTTATGTAAGACAGTTTTAGACTATCGTATGTATCTTTATTCTATTTCTAAAAGAGAAGACTGAATAAGCTACTATGTGATAGGTCTAAGTATACCTCACGTAGTATATCTAAAAAATTTTATTTTTTCCGCAATTTTTACCTATGATATGTTATGACGACTGCTAAGGGCTTTTTGAGTCATCTGAGAGGAGGAAAACTATGGTCGTGACTGGGGGTTTCTCCCAGATCGTGACATCCTCCTTTCATAAACGTGAATCAATGAAACTTGTGCATATTCGGTACTTGGTATAGTTTCTATCTACTTATTATGTGCTGTTGTGTTTACGAATGGAGTAGTTTTTTCCTCACTTGTTATTTCATTATCATTCTATACCATGTGTTGGTTGGACTACTAGACTTGAGTCGTAAATTCCAAAAGATGTTTAAAGTATCATTTTTGGACGAATATTCTCCAATCGGGGGATATTATTTTACCTCAAAAATCCAGTTTTCACACCCCTAGAGTACACCTTAGAAGACATGGTGTTCTAAATTTTAACATGGCGAACTTCATTTCTCGAAGGTCTATTAAAGCCCTTTGACATCATTCATTGCATAAAATCATTATAAACGGACATTTATATCAAAATATGCTATTTTAGATCAAAACTCTATACATAAGAATAAGAACCATATTTAAAAACCAAATAATACGTTTAAAACATATTCCAAGTCATATCCAATTTATAGCAACATCAGTGTCACATCTGGGAAGCACCCCCTAGAAGTAACCGGTGTCGTCTTCCTCCAAAAGAACCAAAACTAACCTCTTAGCATTCTTTATTACATTCATTGGTTAAAAAGTGCGGAAAATTAAAAAATTTCATCTACAACTACTTCATGACATCTACTAAGACCTCTCGCTTACACATAATATATTTATAGCGAGTATACATAGACTCCTCGTATAAGAAGATTACATAGTCTTCTAATTTTATGACACATATAGACAACATACATAAAATAATGTAACAACCCTAAAAATGGATAAGATAACAAATGTTTAATGTATCAAGAATACTTATGATTAGACCAGGGTTCACATGGATTGATGCGCATATAAGCAGACCTCGGAACCGTTGCTACAACCAAGCAAACTAACTTGGGGAGTTATTTGAGCTTGGAAAGGTTTGGTCAAACCATGTAGGGTCGAATATGAAGATTTACTTGAAGTATTCTTTACCGGATTTAAAAAGGGAAAATCTTAGGTTTTGAGGGTCTAGGGGTAAAATGGTCTTTTTCCAGGCTAAGGGTAGTATCCTAATTACACTAAATATACAATTAATAATTTAATTAATAAGGTGGAGGGGTATTTTATGGAGAGAGGGCAAAAATTGGGCTCTTGAAGTGAAGTCTTGCGCCACCCGGGTTTGAACCTAGGTGGAAGCAATGAATTAAAGTGATTTTTTATTTAAGCTATTGAATTAATGTAATTAATTTATAATAATTATTCATTATATGATTTAAAATAAAATAAAAATCTGATTTTTATAAAATAAACAAAAACTTATTGACTAAGTCCTAAAACTAGACTTCTAAGCCTCCTACAACTCTCACTCTCTCACATTTATCTCTCCACTCTAAAGCTCAATCTCTCTTATTATTTCTCACGTTTTTTCTCTGCAAAAATAGGATACAAAATCAGAAAAATGAACTAATTTCTTCACCCTTGAAGAACTCACACGAAATCACAAGAAATCAAACGTTAATCGTACACTAGGCTAAGGGAGGTTGTCACTCGAGTGGAGTTGATATTGAGGAGGCTTAGACGTGTTCTTGGGTGAAGTTTTTTGGCAGCAAGTCAAGATAATAACGAAAAAGGTATGGGTTCTCTTCTCTCTTGGTCCCTTTCCCAAGAGATTCCTTAAGGTTCAGAATATTCATTCTGAAAACTAGGATTGTTCCCCGTTGCATATCCCTGTCACTAGCTGTCGTTGAATCATAGGTTGGTTATGTTTGCTGGTTGAAAATTAAGGATGAAACGTGTTATCGTGATGATTATGTGTTTATATTTATGTTTGGAATTATGTGGCTTATGTTGATATTTCTGAAATGTAACTACGTGTGTATGTATGTGTTGCTGTGGCTATTGTTCTTGGTTTAGGACTTGAAATGGAATGTACTTCTTTATATTTCATGTACACATGTTGTTGTAAATGTGATGTTCATATGAGTTTAAATGTGGATGATTTGAGGGATAATCTCTTGGCTAAACTAATCCATGCAGACGCACCTAATACTTTCTACATGCACTACGAAATTCCCCTATGAACTACGTTGTAACTTGATGAAAGGATGCTGAAAAATTAAGAGAAAATTTCCAGCTTCTATTGATAAATTTTGATCAACAAAGAGGGTTCAAAATTTTAAAAAATATTAATTAAAACAAGTGAGGTCATGAAGGATTGATCCCGTGACCTCACCATGTTAAAAACCATGAAAATGAAGAAGTAAAAAGAAATGTGGTGAAGGGAATTCGAACCATGGTATTGGCTGGAACATGTAACTTAAAAGAAAAAAGTAAGAAATGAGAGTAGTAGGATTCGAGCCCACCACCTCTCCATTGTATTTAAGGAAGAGTGAAAGAAAAATAATGTGAGACGTGGGAATCGAACCCACGACCTCTAGGCAGTGAAGGAGAGTAATGAAAATGAAAGAAAAGAAATGTGAGGCGTGGGAATCGAACCTACGACCTCTCGGCAGTGAAGGAGAGTCAAAGGAAATGAAAGAAAAGAGATGTGAGATGTGGAATCAAACCCATGACCTCCTAGGCAGATTCAAGGAGAAAATAAAAAGAAATTAAAGAGGGTTTGTGGGGGTTCGAACCCACAACCCCTCGTCCAAAGGAGAGAAATAAAAAGTAATGAAAATAAAAAGTAAATGAGGTTGTGGGGTTCGATCCCACATCCTCTTAGTTCTATTAAGCGAAAAATGAAGAGAGAAATTAAGGGAACAATAAAATGAGGGCTTTGGGGCTCGAACATGGGTCCCCAAGCCATAAGGATAAAATAAAGTAATTGAAAAAAAATGTAAGTGTTCTCCAAGGGATTTGAAACCGGATTCCCTTGCCCGAATTCCGGTATTTGTACATAATTCATAATTGAATTAAAAATTTAAGAATAATGCTGCCTATTTAGATCGAAATCAAGATCTTAGTATACATTCAAAATGCATAAGTCTTGTACCACATAATCTTAGAAAGATCTGAATAACTAAAACGAACTATGAACGAAGCCTCATGGCTTGTATGTATAGACCCATAAGTCTAGCTTACGTCTAAAAATAAGTGAAGGTAAGATGTACGCAATGAAATGATGAAATGAACAATGAAATGATGAAACTTAAGAATGGTTAAGTGAGAGTATGAAACACACTAAATGACCTAGTGCATTGGCATAGATCAAATGAACAATGAAATGATGAAATGAACAAGGAAATGATGAAATGAACAACGAAATGATGAAACCCTAGAAGGGTAAAGTAAGAGTGTGAAACACACTGAATGGCCAAAGGCATTGGCATATGATGAAATGTACATTCACATAAATGGGGTGAGTAATTATGAAGAGAAAATGTGCTAATGTTAATGAATGTGGTGGAAACAGGATATGAGGCTAATAAAAAGATGAGAGCAATCTCATTGATCCTAAGTAAATGTTACAAAAACCTACTCACCTATGAGAGTGTAAAGTTAATGAAGAGACTAGTCTCTATGAACACTCTAATGAAAGATTAACACACTTAATACTAATGATGAGATGATAAATAATCTATTGAGTTATGATGTCCTCATATTAGAAGCCAATTTCCATGATGTATGAGTTGAATAAAATGGAACTTTATACTGAGCACCGATAGACTAGCTATGAGTGGTGATGCCTTTTTTTAAAAAGGGAAGAGGTTCACGTAACTCTCATTAGATGAGACTGTCCGGCATACCGGGTGTGGGTCTCCTTATATCTCCTAGTCTTCAAACCTATAATGCAAAAATAGGGATATGGCGGGGGTTAATTCCTATGTACGCTAGAATATTTTGGGTCACTTTGGCCGGTGATTCAACCTCTTTTCGGTGAGGTGTTTCATGACACTGGATTTCAGGATGCTCACATGATCTATGTCGGTTAAAGTTAAAGTTCCCAATGAATGAATGAGGTCAGCCTCAAATGATGCATATAATGAAAACAGTGATACCAAGGTGTTAGGATAGGATAATAAAAAGGTGAGTTAGACTCAAGTAATGACATTAAGTCATTCTTGGTCATTGCACAACGTACCTGATGAAAGTCTCAAAATACATCCTAGGTATAGCTGGTGTTTACAACAGCCCATGAATGACATAAGATGAAGTACGTATGAATGAACGAAGTAGACTCTGTGTTTTCTAAAGCAGACTCCCTAGTTGAGGTCCCATATGTTGAGCCCTCATTTTGGGAAGTCTTAATGTCAAGTCCGTGATTCCAAGGTCTCATGGCATAAGAATAAATGATACGAATAAGAATTATAACATGTGCTATGTGTACGCTATTGTCTAATGGCGTAACTTTTTTAATCCAAATTTGGAAAGCTCATAAAATTTGCTAATCCAAATATGGAAAGTTCACTCACTTTCCTAATTTTAATTTGGCAAGTCCACTGACTTGACCTTCTATCATATTGTTGCTATGAAAAAGCTATTCTTACTCATGCATGTCTTTGGTGTGTGTTTGCATGTATCCATACTTAGTACAAGTGTGAACTAACCCTACACAACTATAAGTTTGTAGGTGCACGCACAGGTGGACGCTAGAGCTACAAGATCAACGCTACAGTTATCTGGACGTCGATCATTCATCCGTAACTGGTAGGCTCTCATTCTTTCGAGGTTGCTTTCCCATTTACTTTCTAGCTTAGTTGTAGGATTGAGCTAGTGGATTATGTTCCAGTATCGTTTCTTTCCCATTTTAGTTCAGAGATTGTATTGGTGCCATTTTGACAAGTACATCAAACTGTTGTAATTAACACAATAATAAAGTCAATTGCATCACTACAACTAAATTTTACACTAATTCATAATCTAGGGTCTGGGACATGGGTAAATTTCATGATGTATTCAACAAACTAGGTTAATTCATCAAGAACTAGGATAATTGAATCATAATACATCGTAAATATAAGTATAATAACCAAAAGAAACCATAAACAATACAATTTAGAAGATCAAACTCGTAATAGAGAGAAAACCACATGAAACTCGTCTTTTTGAAATAAATTTTGAAGGAACTCTTAGGTCAAAGGAATCCCAAACGTGAAAGGATCGCATACCTTGTTCATTTTTGAAGATTGGTAGAGAAAATTACTCTTCTTTCTTCCCTATAAACATGTTTGACTTTCGTCTTCCATGGAGTTTTTTTGGGAGAGAGAAAATAGAGAGAAGGAAGAGTAATTGAGTTTTGGGAAATATGGGAGTGGGGTTAGTTTAAATAGGTTTGGGTATTTATATAAGTCATTAAATAACTTAATTATACCTCCCTTAACCCATAACTAATAACTAACCACCTAATTAATTAATTGGACTAATTTAAAACTTGGCAGCAAAACAGTGACCTAACCTACGAAACCCAGACCTACGGGACGTAGGTCAGTCGATGACCAGCGTCCCTTCGGTGCTGCACATCCATCATTTTGTTCAAATACTTGCCAAAATGAACCTTCACGAAAATGAATAAGTGACCATAGGCAAAAAAAATCGACGCCCCATCGGTTGGACCACTCCTCCTCGCCTGCAAGTCGTTGATGGCTACTATCTCAAGACAACTTTTAATGAAAATATAAGGGTCCAATTCAAGGAACCATTTATTTTTCCTTGGGGAGTCTTACAATTATGTTTCGACTCTCAACAAACAACAATAAATGTTTAACACCTTCCCAATAAATTTCATTAAATTTCATCTCCAAAAACGTCGTCAAATAGGCTAAGGCACACTAGCACCTTTCGCACTAGTCTCCATAAGTCATAGACATTCCTTGAAATTTAATTCTAAAACTTCCTAAATGACTTATATACATTATATTTGATCTTAAAACAGTGTTACAACTCTTGGACTCTCGTGTTAAGATCTAGATTAGGTATTAGACTTTCAGAATATTACAATTACAGTAACCTTATAGTAACTTCATAATGAATTGATATATAACTCAGATATCACTAGATAGAATTAAGAACACATCAAAACACATCAACATAAGATACTTCTACCAAAGGTGATTCTAAGGATCATGAGTTATGAAGTGACTGTCCATACAATCCCTCCAAACACACCAAAAAGATTCTATATACTACCTAAGCGAAGGTTACTCTCATTACACACAATAGTATATAATATGAAATTCTCCAAGAAGAAATTGTTGACACACCCTCTCCGAGATTACCTAATCCTTAAGACTACCTATGTTTAGATCATATCTATTTTATCAATTAACTTTCCTATATGGAGTTATTCTTAAGACTTCCCTAGGTAATACATGAAGAGACCATTCCTATGCTTCCTCCACACCTTAACTAGACAATGCTTACACTAATCTAGATAAGTACTTATTTAATACATACTCTCCAACTTAAGTCATTATCTTCATTAGCTTATTAAGAGATATTCAATAGTTAAGAACATTCAAATAATGGTCTTAGAGAAGACATAGGAACTCTCACAATAACATGTTCAACGCCTAATCGTGCAATGTCTAGATAGTGTCCCATACCACCACCTAAGCTTCATAGAACTTCTCCAACACTAGTATGTAAATCATATGATGATAATAGGAAATAACTAACATAGACGATATAGCTATTCATGTAATCCGGACTAATGACTATGACACATAATGACTTCACTATAGCCTACTAGAGACACATATCTTCAAGTAGAAGAATTAATGCTTAAACTTTACATAGCACATAAGCCATCAAGACCTTTATATTACTCACATAATGATGTTATAACATGCAAATATCATAATACATTATGTAAAGTTAACGAGGGCACATTGTTTCACAATTCATAAAGTAATGCCAACAAGGCCACACAATTCACAAGTATAGCACATAAGCACCATCACCATAAATGGACCATACCAAACATCATCATCATCTAAGACCTATACTACACAATATTTAGAAAGTTAGGTCAACATACGACCTTTTAAATATCACAAGTCCAATCCATAGCGAAATCACCCAACACAAGAATCAAAGGTCTTACCAATGATCATGATCACCAATTCAATCCAATACATTAAAAATTTATCAATTTAGGACATCCTACATATGATTCGAACATAACTCTTTAATAATTGAATAGCCCTAATCAAACTACACAGGAATTTAAATATATAAAGGCATAGTCAAATCACCCATAAAATAGTCAAAACTAGGGTTTCATGAATTGTGTGGGTTTATATAATTTTTAGTCTAAAATCATAAAATTAACATCAATTCAATCATAATACAATGATTCAAAAAATTTTATGCAAGAACCCACGCCTAGAATAAAACTTAGAAGTTTATCTTTTTGAGAAGTCTTTGAAAAACACCTTGAAGATTGGCTACTTGAAGAAAAGAGATTCAAAAATGAAAGTCATACCTTAATAGATGCTTGACCATGAAATGTGAGAATAATTGATGAAGAATACAACCTTCCATCTTCAATCTCCCTTCATACTTCAATGGTGTTCTAGAGAGTTCTTTAGATGTTGTCACGACCCGAGACCACAACCTAGAATATATGGCACACTCGTAGTTCAACCGGTGTACTTGACCTCTCGGAGGTCTTGTACAAGACATTCCGTATCATTCATCACATATATAAGCATGAAAAGTATTGCAGAGTTAAAACTTTTCATACGAATATCTTAAAACATCTTCAAATCTATAGAAAATACTAAGTCTAATTTCTTCAAATCTTATACTCAAGAATACTTGGGATACGGACCATACAATATAAATATAGAAATAAATAGTCTATTAAAAGACTTCAATGAAAGATATCAAAGACATCTATTCCCCCCTGTCAAATGAGGATATACTTCAACTTGCTTGAAATATCTTCTAATCAAAGCTTATCTCCCAAAAGCACCTTAACCTATAAATCACTTTAGACATAGATAAAATCATGGAATTAATACAAACACATGTACTTAGTATGAAATAATGGATAAAAATCATGAAAACGGACATTTATTTGAAATATGCATCTTTTTGATTTAAATATCATATCATAGCATAACAATAACATTAGAAACTTAGGAATAAATAGGAAATCACATAAGCATTTTATTATATTTTTAATACCGTTAGAGTAAACTATGTCAAATTACAGTGAACTACTTCACATGTTACGGTGATGTTTCTCAACATTACAAGGAACACTTTCTAGCATGCAATCCTTTCAGTAAAAGCTATCCTAAGACTCACTTAAGTAAGACAAAGAGAGACCACCTAAAAACACTCTCTAGGCGCACCTAAATTATCCTTAAGACCAACTATAATGAGATACACACTCTTACAATACACCAACCACATAAACATAAGATCCTCTTACCAAAGGTGATTATAAGGTTCACTTGAGTGAGTTGTGAAACAACCACCCACACAATCCCTTTCAAATACACTTAAGAGATCCTTTAGACTACCTAAGATAGAATCATTCTCACTTAACATAACAAACATACATATAATATGACATTCTCCCTTCCAAAGGTTATGAAAGACTTACTTAAGTAAATCAAGAAGATAATGTCCATGATAGACCTCTTCAAGATTACCTATGAAATACGAAAGACTACCTATGTTTTGATCATGTATACATAATCAACAAACTTCCCTAACTAGATTTATTCTTAAGTCTTATCTAGGAAAGATACGAAGTGATCATTCATATGCCCCCTTCACACCTTAACTAGACAACCCTTAACTACTCTAGATAAGTACTTCTTCATTTCACATACTTTTTTAACTTAAGTCATTACATTCATTAGTTCATTTAAGTATTATTCATCACATAAGGACATTCAAGTAATGATCTTAAAGAAGACCTAGGGACTCTCACTAACAACTTCAAAGCATATTGTGCAATGTCTAGATAACGTCCCATACCACCACCTAAAATTCATAGAACTTCTCTAATTCTAATAGGTCTCCCATATGATGAGAATAGGAAATAACCTACATAGAACATCGTAGCAAATAAGGAAATCCGGAGTTGTAACCTACTCCGATGGAGGGCGTTCTACTTGCCAATGGTAGAATGTGGACACATCCCATGTAGGCACATGGTTATGTAATATGAAGGGCTTGCTTTGTACTCTAGCATCATCCATTAAGTAGATCCACTTCCCTTACCTGACTCACTCGGTGCTAGCCTTTGTTCTTATAGAGTAATTTACATTAAAGGATCATATAAAGGGGTTCCATATCAAGGATATAACCCAATCACATTCACCCTACAACAGAGGTCCCCTAGGGCTTACATACAATGGTGTCAAAATAGATCTTAAGACTTTCCTAAGGATGATATGATGACGTTCCAGCCAATCAACCTTAAGTCCAACATTCATTACATGAAGGATACCATTATGGATTTCGACTTCGATGTTCATAACCTTACCACTAGGTTCAAGGTTCCACATGAAGACCCTCTTTATATTATTCAAGGTCACATTTCATTCATATATTCAAGAATAACAGGCTTTACAATCCTAAGTCAAGACATCTCATATTGATATTCATACATTTATCATGTAAGGGAAACAAATCTACAAACACAAGACACACCATACTTCACTTTAGCACATATCACATATCATTCTAGAAGCACATAGGGAAGATAACCATTAACATCTTTAAATCATGCTATCCACCACTATAAAATCATCAATATATCCATCATGGACTCATATAGTGAATTAGGAACAATCATTCATCAACTCTAAGACTACACATATAAAGACATAATCATAGTCTAACATGATCACCTAACAACATCAATACCAGAACAAATATTTTCACATTACTCACATGTAGGTAGATGTTATCATATTTCACATAAATGACTACACAAAGCATCATAATACATCAAGTTATTTTCCAACAAGGCCATGATCATCATAATACATAAAGTAACGCCGACGAGGCCATATCATTAGTAATAAAGTACATAGCACCGCCACCATAAGTGGACCATACAAATCACTACATAATTTAAGTATAATTAACATAAAATAAAGGGAATTAGGGAAGCATACAAAGAATTCATTATCACCACTTCAATCCATAGCTAAATCATCTAATTCAATACCATAAGGCCCTTACCCATGGCCATAATCAACAATTCCATACATAAACTATTATACTCAATGAATCAAGGTCAATTCAATATAGAGTATCAATCTAATTCAGACTATACATAAATTCAACACAATTATTAAATCATTCAATAGACCATAGAAAACTACACTAGAATTCATAAGCATTAAGACAATATAACTTAACCCATAAAGTAGTCAAAAACTAGGGTTCGTCAATTACATGGGTTCATATGTTAATTGAGTTTAAATCATATAATTAAAAAATATTCAATCAATATTCAATACTTTAAAACCGTTTATACAGGAACCCATGGACTGACTTTAATTTACAAAACTCAGCTTTTAAGAAGTCTTTGAAAATCACTTTGAAGACTGGCTCCTTGACGAATAGAGTTTCAAGGATAAAAAACCATATGTAAATTTTTCTAATCCACGAAATTAATGAAGAATAATCAATAAAATCTCCAATCCAAGCCCTTCTTTGAGTTTTGGTGTCATGGAGTTCTAGAGAACTTCAACGATATTTTGGGTTTTTATTGTGATGAATGAATTCATCTATGTATTAAGGACTTATAAACCCACTTAAAATACCAAAATACCCCTATGTAACCTGTCTTTCCCTTATTTGAATGTGGGATGAAATTATCATTTCACCCCTTACATTTAACAGTAATTACGTAGGAAATGTAGACCCAATCTACGAACAACATCTATTGGGCGTCTTCCAACCAATGGCCCGTGATGATCAACGTCATTTGGTATTGAGCCTTGAAAATGGGAGCTTTAGCTCCCTAATATAAGTACCCATCGACGCCACCACCTATGGGGCGTCTACTAGGCCACTGGCCGTCGTTTTCTATCCTTAGGTGGGACTGCCTTGGGCTGTTTTTAGCACCAACATGGGTCTTTCCTCAAGGACAGTGTGATGGTCCTTGGGGATGTTTTCCACTAATTTTCCAATCCGAATATGTTCATATACATGTTTAGGACCTCCAACATAAATGTTATCCAAAACGAACACGTAAAACTTGACAAAACATGCCAAGATACGCAAGGTCATTTCAAGGCAAACCTGTCTAACGTCGTTGACGTTCTTACAAGTTTGAACTCCTAACTCCATGAAATTTGACAAACTACCTATAAAAATATAATAATTTTTATAAAGACGTCCTAATCTCATGAAACACATGTATAAGAACATAACCACACATGAGGCACATAAGCGACTTAGTCGTCGAACGTCTTAGTTGTCCCTTGACGTTTCACTTTAAAATCACCTAAACTCTAGAAACTGCCTCAATACAACATTATAAATCATTTTAGGACCTTAGACCCTCATTATAAACATCTTAGGCTCTAGATTCACCTAAGTCATTTTCGAGGTATTACATTCTTCCTCACTTGGACAATATTCGTCCTCGAATGACACTTCCCACTCTCCGAACACTTCTAAGAATACATATTAAATTAGAAGTTCATGACCGTACCATATAACATATTAGTCAAAACAAACATCTAGGAAAACATCAATTTCACATAATTAAGAGAATTACAACACAACAAGAACTAAAATAAATTCTACAACACATCATGCCATAAAACTCACATCCTTCATTCCAAATAGCAAAAACTCATTTTATACTCAATATCATGGTAATATAAATAAGTTCAAACCACATTACAACAATTTTAATACAAAGAATAAATTAGTCAAATTTTATAAAATCTTACAGTGAGCAGGCAACCTTCACAGTGATTTATGCAAATATTTAAAAAATGCAACTTTTAGGCAATTCATCATGGAAAAATGATAATATGCAAGAAAAAACCATATGAATACATATTGAAACATAATCATAACTTCATAAAATACACAATGCAAGAAATCAATGAAATTCAATTTCAACAAGACTTCTAAACACCATGCACATGTAACAAGCCTTTATGACTTTCTAGATCATGTATAAACCATACTCCCCGACATAGAAGGAACTCATAATGTAAAGAAACACAAGATATTACCACCATCATCATCACCCTCATCCAGCTTTTCTCCTCTTCCCGAAGTGCATAGAAACGCCTCTTCGTTGGAGCATCATCCTTTGGTATATTAGGAGCAACTTGCTTACCATCTCTAGTAGAAATATTAGGACAATCCCTCACTTTGTGTCAATCATTAACACATCCAAAGAACTCCCGGTACCCCATATACACTCCCCACAATGCTTCTTTCTACAAATAGCACAAGTAGGCTTACCAACTTGAGAACCACTACCGTTCTCAAGTTTCACCTAAGGAGCAATAGGTACACCTTGAGTTTGAGCCCTCTTCTTGAACCTGGATTGACTTTAGTCAATTGATCCAATCCTCTTCAAGTTTTAAGCAATCCTACCATGTTTAGACTCGTCAATTGATTGAGTATACACCATGAGTTTATCTAGGGTCATATCATCATCTGGCATAGTAGTATAACATTCTTCTTTCACAAGGTCGGCAACATCCGTTAAAAACCTACTCATGTCATCCCTAGGGTTAGACACTGCGGATGGAGGAAGTATTGACAACCTAGAGAACTTCAAATAGTACTCTTAAATGCTCATATTGCCTATCTTGATATTGATAAACTCCTAAACCTTCACCTCCCTCCTTTCACGGGGAGAGTACTTTCCTAGAAAAGCTTCCTTAAACTCTTCCCACTCAATATGACCCAACTCAACCGGCCTATTATCTTTCCATTTATTGTACCACACTTGATCAACCACCCTCAATTGGTACGAAGCTAAGTCCACCTTTTCCCTAGAAGTCACCCCCATGGCACTCAACTCCTTGTACATAACATTTTGAAACTCTTGGGGATTCTCTTGCACCTTAGAGCCAAGAAATCTAGGATTCATCCTCACAAAATCTCTCAATCTAGATGTCATAGTTCTCTCCACAATATTTATTCTAGGTTCAATACCTATAATCACATCGGTAGTTAAATCTCGAGCTAAAGTAATCAAAGCCTCTCTAATGTCCACATTGGTCATTTTTGGGGAAACCACTGGAAACTCATTACCTTGACTTCAAATAGGAACTTTATCACCTTGAGCACATTGAGCAACTTGCTCAACTTGAGGAGGATTATGCTCATTCACATCATTCTCCTCAACTCTCCTAGTCAGTGTCCTCCTCATATCCATCTTCCAATAACACAACAAAAACCATAAGAAAAGAATACTCATAACTAATACTCTGCGGCACGACATAGGTGTAGAATAGAAGGGAAACTCTATCGTCCTATAGCCTCTTGCCCATCGATGTATCGCAACTCAAACAGATGGTCAAGACTCTACTAGACGTGACTTGATGAGAATTTTTGATTCCTAAGACCACTTTCATAACCTTTGCTCTAATACCAAGCTAGTCATGACCTTAGATCACATCCTAGAAAATATGGCAATTCTCGGAGTGCAGCCGGCGTACTTGACTTTTTGAAGGCCTTGTACAAGTCCTTTCGTATCATTAATCATACATACAAGTATCAAAAGTAATGAAGAATTAAAAGTTTTCACATGAATATCTTAAAACATCTTTCATTCAAAATTAGAGGATATACTAAGTCTCATTTCATCAAATCTTACACTCAAGAATACTTGGGAAAGGACCCATACAATACAAATATAGAAATACTTAGTCAATTATAGTACTTCAACGAAAGAGATAAAATACATATATGCCGTCGAGTAAAATGAGCACATACTTCAACTTGTTTGAAAGATATTCTAATACAATATTAGCTTCAAAAAGCACCATCACCAATGAATCACTTTAAGGATAGATAAAAGCATGGAATTAGTACAAACAAATCTACTAACTATTACATAATGCATAAAAATCATGAAAATGGACATTTATTTGAAATATTCATCTTTTTCATTTAAACATCATATAAAAAGCATAATAATAACATTTAACACCTTAGAAACACATAAGAAATCACATAAGCATTATATCACATTTCTTCATACCATTACAGTAAACTATGTCAAATTACAATGAAGTACTTCCCATGTTACATAGAAGTTTCTCAACTTCACAAGGAACACTTTCTAGCATGCAATCCATTAACTAAAATCTATCCTAAGAATAAATTAATTAAGTCGAAGAGAGACCGCCCATACACCCTTTGTAGATACACCTAAATGATCCTTAAAACCACCTATAATGAGATATAAACAATAATACCTTAAAAATGACTTAGGTGAAGTCTTATCTAAGCATCTCGTATCATTCATTGCATAATAAACATACTAAAATGAGTAAGAATTTAAAACTTTATTCACACACGAAGAACTCTTTCATAAACATTACACAAGCGGAAGATTTACATTTAAAAAATTAAATGTTTACAACATCTACTTGAACCATCTAAACTTTAGAGTATACAACACTTGGGACTAATCCTATACAAGACAATAAAATAAAGACTATGACATAAGGGACATGTGTATATTGTCCTCAAATCGATGAGGACTCACCAATACTTCATCTTCAAGACCTAGAAACCTATCCATCCTCCATAACACATCAAGACTTGCAATTCCCTACACTTTAGTTAAAAAAGGAAAAGAAGGGGTTAGCACATTAGATGTAATAAGTATGGAAGCCATGCAAAAACCATGAAAAAGGGACATTTAGTAAGCAACATGTTTTTCATGAATTTTAATTAAAATAGCATACTATAATCAAAAGAACAATATTTCACAACTTAGAAACACATAAGAAATCATTTAAGCAAATAATCACATTTTAGGAAATGTTACAGTGAATTGTTTCCACTGTACAGTGAACTAAATGAACTATTACAGTGAAGTTCCTTCTCTTCACTTGGCACACCTTATTAACATATAATTCCCTCACTAAATGTTATCCTAAGACTCACTTAAGTAATACAAAGAGAGACCGCCCATACACCCTCTCTAACCACACCTAAATGATCCTTAAGACCACCTATAATGAGATCAACATACATTTATAAGACATCAAACATATGAAAGTCACATTCTCCTACAAAAGTCTATAAAAAGACTTACTTAGGTAAATCAAGAAGATAATGTTTATGATTGACCTCTTCGAGACTACCTAAATAATTCTTAAGACTTTATAAGTTTTGATAATGTCCACATAATAAACATCTTTCCTAACTAGAGTCATGCTTGAGACTCATATAGGTAAGATACGAAGTGACCATTCCTATTCTTATTTCAAACCTTAACTAGAATACCCTTAACTACTCTAGATAAGAACTCATTTATTTTAACATACTTTCTGAACTTAAGTCATTGAATTCATTAGTTCATTTAAGACACATTCATCACATAAAGGATATTCAAGTAATTGTCTTGGACAAGGCCTAGGGACTCCACTAACACCTTCAAATCCTATTGTGCAATGTCTAGATAGCGTCCCATTCCACCACCTAAACCTCATAGAACTTATCTAATGTTAGTAGGTATCCTATATGATGAGAACAGGTAATAACCGACATAGACCATGATAGCAAAGCATGGAATCCGGAGTTCTAACCTACTCCGATAAGGGTGTTGTACTTGCCAATGGTAGAACTTGGACATATCCCATGTAGGCACATGGTTAAGGAATATGAAGAGCATTCTTTGTAATCTAGTCTCATTCTTAACTAGAACTACTTCCCTTACCATAATCATTCGGTTCTAGAACTCGCCGTCATAGAGTAATTCACATTAAAGGTTCATACAATTGGGTTCCATATCTAGTTCATGACCCCATCACATTTACCCAACCAAATAGGTCCTCTAGGGCTACCTTCTTGTAGCGAGAAGAAGCTCTTGATAACTTTACTTAGGTTAGATATGATGTCGTTCCAGCCAATCAACCTTAATTCCATCATTCCTTTGCTTGAAGTATACCGTTATGGCTTTTGACTTCAACATTCATAACCTTACCACTAGGTTCAAGGTTTCAAATAAAGACAATCTTAACATCATTAAAGGTCACATATAATTCATACATTCAAGACTAAGAGGCTTCAACATCCTAAATCAAAACATCACATATTCACTTTCATACATACATCAAGCAAGGGACACAAGTCAACTAAGACAAGACACCACATACTTCACCTGAACACATATTACAAGTCATTCTTTAAGCCACTTAGGAATAACCATTAACATCTTTAATTTATCCTATACACTACCATATCATCATGAATATAGCCATTATAGACTCATATAGTCAAGTAGGAACAACCATGCATCAACCCTAAGACTATACATATAAGGACATAGTAATAATTTACATGATTTTCTGACATACATAGAAACAAAACATACTTTCACATTACTTCACATATATATAGATATGCTCATACTTCAGATAAATCAACTACACTAATCACCATAATACTTCAAGTAGTGCCGACAAGGCCATGATAATCATATTACATAAAGTACCGCCGACAAGGCAACATCAACTTACATAGCACCGCCACCATAAGTATACCATACAAATCACAACATAATTAAAGTCTAATTAACAGAAACTAAAAGGAACTAGGGCAGCATACCCCCACTCCATCTTACCACTTCGATTTCAAGGCTAAATGATCCAATTCGACATCACAAGGCCCTTACCCATGGCCATAACCAACAATTCAACATAATTATAACAATATTAGTGAAAATAGGTCAAATTACTAAATATTCATAAATATTATGTAACGTAGATATCAATTTACTATAATCATTACATCAATAGAAAGCCTATATGAAACTACATTACTTCTCATAAACTTTAAGACAATATTAAATCAATAAGCATAATATTATTATATCTAATAATGTACAATATTCAATTGATCAAATTAAGCAATTAACCATAATCTATACATGAGTGAAAAGCTCATAACAATCTACACATCAATTCATCAATATAAAAGCATGATCACATAACCCATATTTTAGTCAAATTGAGAGATTTGTGAATGTAAAGGGTTCATGGGGAATTTAATTGGAAAACATCAATTAAACAAAAATCATATCTTAGTGTTGGAAAATGTTTCATGCAAGAAACCAAGACTTAGAGTAGAAAATAAACTTTTCATCTTTTTGAAATCTTTAAAAAAATCATTAAAGAATCATCCTTGAAATTGTCTCTAAGGTGATAGCAAACATTAGATGAAGAAATCCCATACCTTATTATAAGAACCCAATGAAAATTTAAGAAGAAACATTATTGAAGAACAATCTTCAAGCTCCATCTTCACCTTGAACTCTTATGGATGTTTTTTGAAGAAACTTTAGGAGGGAAAGTCTTTTGATTTAGGTGTTAGGGTTATAATCAGAGTCTAATGACTTATATACTCTTAAAATACCAATAAACACTCAAAAAACCTTCCTCACATTTTATAAGACTTGGGGTGAATTACCCAATAACCCCTAGCCATAACATAAAATTGCAGGCATTTTCACGGCACTATCGACACCCTACCATCGACGGTCTGTGGGTGAGACCACGCCCCGTCGATGGGGTCTCATGGTTTGATCCTGATTCTCCTCATCCTCGAACATTTAGTCTCCATTGATGCTACCCATCGACAGGCCGTTGTTTGGCACTGCCTGCCACTGTTGAGCTCCAAGTTGGGGTCCTCTTTTAGGGCCCATTGTGGGTCCTACTTGGAGTCGTACCAGGACATTTAAAACCGAAATTTTCTAGTATACTTTTTTAGGACCTACCACATGAGTTTCATCCAAAAAAAACACATAAAACTCAATGAAACATGCATAGACACACAAGGTCGTTTAAACGAAAATCTTTCAAACGTCATGGATGTTCTAAGACTTTTTGACCTCCAAACATCACGAAACTTGACACACTTCCTATATACACTATAATAAATCTTTTAATGACCTTTTAACCTCACGTATCACAAGTTAACACATAAAATTACATATGGGGCACATGGGTGATTTAGTCGTCGAACGTCTTAGTCGTTCCTTGACATTTGACTTCTAATGCACCTAAACCTTTAGACAAACTGCCTCGAGACCACATTATAGACAATTTTAGGACTTTAGACCATCATCAAAAACATGTTAGGCTCTAGCTTCACCTAATTCGTTTTCAGGGTCTTAAAAATACCATTACGACTTTAGACTTCAATGTTTATAACCTTACCACTAGGTTCAAGGTTCCATATGAAGACCCTCTTAACACAATTCAAGGTCACATTTAATTCATACATTCAAGACTAAGAGGATTTAGCATCCTAAGTCAAGGCATCTAATATTCACATTCATACATGTATCATGTAAGGGAAACCAATCTACCAACACAAGACACAACATACTTCACTTTAGCATATATTGCATATCATTCTAAAAGCAAATAGGGACAACCATTAACATCTTTATAATCCTATACACCACTATAACATCATCAATGTAACCACAATAGACTCATATAGTAATGTAGGAACAATCATGCATCAACTTTAAGACTACACATATAAAGACATAGTAATAGTCTAACATGATCACCTAAAACATCAATGGAAGAACATATACTTTTAAATTACTCACATGTAGGTAGATATGATAATATTTCATATAAATCACTAGAATAACGATCATAATTCATCAATAATTTGACAACAAGGTCATGATCATCACAATACATAAAGTAGCGTCGACGAGGCCAAATTAATTGAAAGTAAAGCACATAGCACTGCCACCATAAGTGGACCATACAAATAACAACATAATTAAAGTCTAATTAACATAAAATAAAGATAATTATGGCAGAGTACCACCAATCCATTCTCACCACTTCAATCCATAATTAAATCATCCAATTCAATACCATAAAGCCCTTACCCATGGACATAACCAATATTTCAATATATAAATTATAATACTCAATAAATATAGGTCAATTAAATATAGATTCATCAATATTATAGTTTATATACATCAATTCAATACAATTATTACATCATTCCGTAGCCCATAGGAAACTACAATAGAATTCTTAAGGATTAAGACAAATCCCTTAACCAATAAAGTAGTCAAAGCTAGGGTTAATCAATTACATGGGTTCAAAGGTTAATTAAATTAAAATAATCTAATTACGAACAGTAATTTAATATTCAATGCTTTAAAACCTTTAATGCAAGAACCCATGGATATATTTCAATTTTGAAAACGCATATTTTGACAAGTCTTTGAAAATCACTATGAACATTCGCTTCTTGACGAATAGAGTTTCAAGGGTCAAAAATAATACCTCAATGATTATAATCCATGAAATTGATTAATAATCACCAATTAAATGTCAAATCCAATCTGTTCCTTGAGTTTTTGCTTCTATATAGTTCTAGAGAATTTCTAGGACATTTTGGGTTTTGATTTTGAATAATGAGTTCATCTAGGTATTTAGCAATTATAAACCCACTTAAAATATCTAAAATACCCCTTTTTAACCTCCCTTTATCTTGTTTGGACGTGGGACGAAATTACCATTTCATTCCTTACATTTAATAGTAACTACGCAAGAAATGTAGACCCAATCGACGGACAACATCTAGTGGGCGTCGTCTACTGGACGGCCCGTGCTGGTCACCATCGTTTGAGAATGATCCTTTAAAATTTTATATTAATCTCCCTAGTCTAAGTTGCATCGACGCCACCACCTGCGGGTCATCGACTTGGCAACTAGCCGTCGTTTGCCATATGTAGGTGGGACTGCCTTGGGCAGTTTTGGCCAGCAACATGGGTTCTTCCTCAAGGATCCCCTGATGGTCCTTGGGCATGTTGTCATTGACATTTTTTAGCTGAATATGTTCATATATAAGTTTACGACCTCCCACATAAATTTCATTCAAAACGAACATGTAAAACTCACCGAAATATGCCAAGACACACAAGGTCATTTCAATGCAAAACTTTCAAACGTCATGGACGTTCTTGGATGTTTGACCTGCAAACTTCATGAAATTTGACATACTTCCTATAAAAACAGTAATAAATCATATAAATACATCACAAGGTCATTAAATACACATATAAGCACATAACCACACATGAGGCACATAGGTCACTTAGTCGTCGAACGTCTTAGTCATCCCTTGACGTTTCATTTCCAAATAACCTAAACACATAGACACTGCCTCAATACAAAATTATAAACAATTTGAGGACCTTATACCCTCATTAAAAAACAAGTTAGGCTGTAGTTTCACCAAAGTCATTTTTGAGATATTACCGAGGTTATGGGTATTGATTTAGAAAAGTGAAATCATCTTATTGTGTAAGACTTATAAACCCACCTAAAATACCCAAAATAACCTTAAGAAGTCGTCAAACTAATTTTTGGAAGTCTAGGTGAAAACCCCATATTATCCTCTACTTGGCTGAGACATCTACAAAATTACAGATGTCAATCTACAGATCAGCACCTAAGCTCCCATACCAAAGTCCCCACCTATGTTCTTTACCTTCTGGGCGATGACCATCCTACCGGGCATCAATTGCCATCCGTAGGTCAGACATTTTTTGACCATTTTGGCAACCAAGAAGGGTCCTCTTCAAGGACCCTTTTGTTGATCGTTGTGGAGTTTTTCCTGGTCATTTCCAACAAGAATATAGTCGTGAACGTGTTAAGGAGCTATGTCACATCCGAATAGCACTCCCTGATGTAACCGGTGTCGTCGTCCTCGAAGAGCACTCAATGATGCCCTTAGCATTCATCATAACATATCCTTGGTCAGAAATTGAGGAAAATTTAAAACTAACATATACACAGTGAAGCTTGCTTAGACTTCTCACTTAGAATAAATTGAAACTTTCTTAGGCTTCTCTTTAAGCAACATAATCAACATACATACGATAGTCTAAAAACTACCTCACATAAAAACCATCTAAAGAATACGAATGTTGGACTTAGCCAATATAATGGCAATATTCCTTATAGTCCTTACTAATATATAATTCAAATGATAAAAGGGTCCCAAGCGTCTTCAATCTTCATGACTAGAATCTTCATGACTAGAATAATTAAAATATAGAATCCCCGAACATGAGTACCTACCAACACTTGTAGAAAGGGTCCCAAGCGTCTTCAATCGACCTTCTGTATATTAAAAGGCCGGACCATAAATTTGTAATTATATCAAGTTTATGTGTTAGTATGCCACATGTACTAACTATGGTTATATGCACATAAAACAATTAAAGACATGCATGAAAAGGAGTATTTCTTTAGAAAACATGCTAAACATTTGAAAGCCTTTAATAAACATACAAGATAACATATACAAGATAAGGATCACAACAACATAAAGCATGATCATAACCGGAGACATATCATCATAAGGTCATATTAACATTTCATGTTCACTAGTTCATATCAATATAACATACTAAAAACATACCAATAATTCCATCTCAAGCCAGTGCAATGATCATTTGAAGTCCCATGACCCAACATAATCAAGTAAACAAGATAGGAGAGCATCAATAATGTTTTGCTTCATATAACTTTTATCATAAGCAGTCATCACCACTTATAGGAACATAGACCAATAACATGTTCATCAACATAGCCAACATCATAGTAGAACAACATCATATATCATGTGCATTATACATTATATATTATGATGTTACATGAGAACAATCTCCTAGAACTTCCCTTAGAGTCATCTTGTGCAATGTCTAGGTAGAGTCTCATATCCCTACCTATACTAACTAGACTCCTCTAGTCACCATAGTCAATGTATATTTACTTAAGTCTTTCATTATACTTGAGGGAACAATCGCCTTATCGACAATAGACAATGGGAGCTAAACATGGAATCCGGTGTCATGAAACCCCACACCTAAAGAAAGTGGTCTACTTGCCAATGTAGAGAGAAAACATGAACATAACATGCTAGGTGGATCCACTAGCTAGTATTGCTATGGAGGCAACATAGTTCAAGAACTAGGAGATATATTACAGATCCGTAGATCCACATTACATGGAAGCCTCTATCTCATGAGAGTCATTGTGAACCTACCTTCCTACTTGGAAGGGACACCTCTAATATCTATTTCACTTGGTGCTAAGCTAAAGTCACCTTTTGAATTGCCTTTATGTTATCATTAATCATCAATCTTATCATAGGACAAATGAGAATAACTCCTTGTATAAACATGATCGTAGATCATTAGGTTGAAGATGAGAAATTCCTTCCATTACAACCCTTCATCAGTGAAATTAACATATCATAATCATATTATGTAAGGAACACAAGAGAAGCACTAACATATCATAATCATATTATGTAAGGAACACAAGAGAAGCACCATCAACGTTAAATTATAATTTCCTTACCATGATCTCACATTCAACATATTGGTAGGCCATCATATATGCATAGAAACATCATATATACTTCAATTGCATAATGGCATCAATTATAGGCCAACATCGACATAATAGAGCAATCATGACTTTAGAAGACTTACCTAATTTCTTCCAAGAATCTTCATCAAGACCTTACTTTTAATTCATAACAGTCATCCAATAATATAGTGAAATGCACAATAACATAAGTATTCCCAACAATTCTAGTCATACACAAGGCTAATTATAGTTAGAGTTAAGTAGTTCCAATTCCCACATCACATTACATTAAGTGAACAATATAACATAATCAAATCCATTATTTAGGAGAAGAAAATGTGACACACGAAATCCAACAATCCTATATTAGTTATTCAACAATACATACTTAATTGGCCATAAAAACCATAATTCATCGTCATTAGTCAAATATTTTGAGTTTGGAAGAAAACCCACTCGTAGAGTAAAAACCCTAGGAATTTGAATTATTAGAAATCATCTTTGAAAGGACATATTAGGGAAAGGAATTCCAAGAATTGAGAATCCACACAATGTTGACCAATTAATCCACGAATCTTTAATGAATATCTTTGAGAGTTTGTCTTCTTCGTCAAGCTTTCTTGTTCTTCAATGCTGGTTTAATAGAGATAGTGTTTTGAGAGAGATGAGAGGAATTTTGTAATTCTGATAATGGAGTGCATGTAAAAGTTTTAAAACTAACATAAAACCAATATAAACTCATCCACTAAATTTCCCAAAAGACCCCTCACTTAATTGGTCTTTATGTGAAGTTAAATAGACTTAAAAATGACGCGGACGAATCAAAGAAGAGGATGCGCGTCGTGGGGGCATTTCCAATTCTTTTTTATGAAATTTGGGTCGAGGAAGTGAGCCTCGTGCAGTCCCTGCGTCATGAGGCAAAATTTGCATGGCCAGTGCTGGCTTCACGACGCGCAAGGGGCTTCACATCTATGTTGTGCAAGGCTGCTTTGGCAGCTTGCTGACTAATGTTTGGGTCCTCGTCAAGGACCCGCCAGGCGGTACTTGGGGAGTCTTGAGTTGACATTTGGAACCTTTATACGATATTTACATACTTAAAGACATTTTACAAGTTTTTGCCTTCATTTGATTCTCCTAAACCTTTATCAAATATAGGGACGTCTACTAATTCAATTTCGCTACCTTCTAGATGACTAGGTCTTTCTTTGTCGTTTTGGCTCTAACCTTTTCAAATTGAGTTTAATATATTAATATAGGTCTAGAAACATAATTTTAACTATCATTTAATAGGCAATGATCTATTCTAATTCATGGAATTTCAAGAGTGTTACAACCTCTCACATTAATTTTATCAAAAACAAACACGTAACACTTCACGAAACGCACTAAGACACACAAGAACATTTCGAGGAAAAACATTCGAAAGTTATGGACTTTCTTGGACGTTTGACATCACAACTTCACCAAAATTTATCATTGACTCTTAACATCATTTTAACTCATTTCAGAACTTCAAAACACCAAGACACAAGTGTTAGGCTATAGTTTCACCTAAGTCCTTTTAAATGTGTTACACCAACTTTGCTTGAAAGAGTCCTAGTTCCAAGCTTTGCTTTAAGATGCCTCTCACCTGATATCCACACATTTAGAAGTAGAAAAAATGTATGGAATTAGTAAAATTCATGTACTAAGTATGTCATCATGCATAAAATCATGAGAACGGACATTTGTATCAAAATATGCTCTTTTACTGTAAAACCTTATATCACAATATAGAAGACTACATATCATACAAACTTCACATATAACTCATACGTCAAAAGAAAGCATCAAGAACATATTAATACACATACACACGAGAAACTCCTACATAAAGTGATTCTAAGGTTCACTTGAGTGAGTTATGAAGGGATCTCCTATACAATCCCTTCACACAGACCAAAAAGATCTTTATACTACCTAAGATAAGGTTATTCCCATTTCATTAGCCAAACTCCCGACCTAGAATTATTCTAAGAATCACCTAAGTAAGACAATAAGAGAACGCCTATGCACCCTATCCAAGCGTACCTAAGAAATCCTCAAAGATACTCTCGGTACTTTCCTTTTAATTAAAATACCTTCACATAAGTCATTATGTTCATTAACTCATTTAACAGACATTCAAAATGTATGGACATTTCACATAATGGTCTTAGAGAAGACATAGGAACTCACACACTAATATCTCCAAAGTCTAATCGTACAATGTCTACATAGCATCCCATTTCATTACCTAAACTTCATAAAACTTCTCCAAAACTAGCATATATCGCACATGATGAGAATAGACAATAATCGACACAGACCATGCTACCTATGCATGGAATCCGGAGTCGTGAACCTACTCTTTTGGAGGGTGTTCTACTTGTCAATAGTAGAAATAGGACACATATCATGTAGGCACATGGCTAAGGAATATCGAGGGTTTCTTTGTTCTCTATTGTCATCTTATTTAGAGAAACTTCCCAAGCAACCTTACTCGGTAATAGACTATGTTCTCGTCTATTAATTCAATAACGGAGAATATGAAAAGGTTTCATATGTTGTTCATAACAAAATCATAGCACACCTTACGAAAGAGGTCCCCTAGGTTTACCTTACAAAGGAAAATAGGATGCGGTTACGAATTTTAAATCAAACCTTAAGTCCACCATCAAATCAAACCTTAAGTCCACCATTCACACTAGAAGGATGCGGTTACGAATTTTAAATTCAAGGATATCCTAACCTTCATTCTAAAAGGTTTCACATAAATGACCTTCACTAAATTCAAAATCATATTCCATTCATACATATATATTCATGACCAAGGATGCTCTAACCTACTAAATCAACGATTCATATTCACATTCTTCATGTATCAAGTAAGGGACAAAAGTTTACTAAAACAAGACGCACACATGCTTTGCCTTTCCACATATCACATATCATTCAAGAAGAACATAGGGACAACCAGTTCAATGATAGTTCACCCTAACCACTAATGTAGCACCATAAATATAAACCATAACAAGTCTCATCTAATCCATCAAGAAGCATCATACTTCAATATCAAGTAATACACATAAGGACTTCCGTATAACCTACTAGAGACACATATCATCAACTAGGAGAACTCATGCTTTGACTTCACATATATGAATAAGTCATTAAAACCTTAACAATATTCACATATTAAAGTCATAAGATGATAATATCATAATTCATAAACTAACGCTGACGACGCCACAATATTTCACAATTCATAAAGTAATGCTGACGAGGCCACATGAATCTCAAGTATAACACATAAGCACCACCACCATAAGTGTATCATACCAATCATCATCATAATTAAGTACCTATACTACAAAATATAGGGTGATTTAGGGCATCATACCACTAATTCAATCTCAGAACTTTAATCCATAGCAAAATCAACCAACTCCTTACTCAAAGGCTCTTACCAAAAGCCATGATCAGCAATTGAATCCAATAATCTCAATATACAAAGAATTCAAACTAATAAAATACAAACTCATCAATTTAGGACAGCCTATATATGAATCAAACATAATTCTTTCATAATAACAATTACCAAACTACACAAGAATTCAACAGTATAGAGGCATGACAAATTCACCCATAATATAGTCAAAACTAGGATTGCATGGTTTGCATAGGTTCATAGAGTTTTTAGGTTAAAATAATCAAACTTACATCAATTCAATCATAATATAATGATTCAAAATGTTTTATGCAAAAAACCCTTGACTGGATCACAATTTAGAAGTTCATCTTTGGAGAAAGTCTTGGAAAACCATCTTGAAGATTTTCTCATTGAAGAAAAGAGGTTCAAGGATGAAAACCATATCTATTTGATTATAGACCACGAAAATTGAGAGGAATTTATGGAGAATTAAATTTCAAGCTCCAATCTCCCTTTAAGATCCAATGATGTTCTAGAGAATTCTTTAGGGGTCTTGGGGTTTTGATTTTGAATAATTACATGAATAGGAGTTATACACTAATAAATATATTTTAAATACATAAATAACCTTAATAAACTTTCCAACTAATTTTAGGAAGGCTATTTGACAACCCCAAAGTGCCCTTGAGTGGCCGAGACACGTGCAGGATATTGCAGATGCCAAACGACGGTTTCCATTTACGCCTTATAGGCCCACTAACGGGCTGTCCTGTCGGTACGTTTTTGGGTCATAGGCTGGAAAAATGGGAGCACAATTTCCCCAGCCTCAGAGTCAACCTACTCCCTCCACCTACATGGCGTTCACCAACCTACTGGGCGTTGATTGCCTTACGTAGGTGGGGCTGGTTTTGACAACTTTTTGCTAGGAGTTGGGTCAACCTCGTTTTTCCTTAGTTATTTTCGCACGGAGTTTTCAAACCCAAAATTAGTAGTACACATATTAAGTTCCTCATGCATCAATTTCATCCAAAACAAACACATAAAACATGATGAAACACATTAAGGCAAACAAACATGTTTAAAGGTAAACCTTTTGAACGCATGAATGTTTGACCTCCAAACTTCACCTAAATTCATAAACTTACAAAGAACATCATTACAAAAAATTATATGAGTCTAAAACCTCATGAAACAAGTGTTAGACTCTAGTTCCACCTATGTCTCTTTAGAGGTGTAATACAAATGACTTAAGTTAAAGCTTTGAATGATATTTAATAACATAAAAAGGGTTAAAATTATTTTTCAAGACCTAACCTAACATAAGTAACTTTGTTTTTAAGTTTTAGTTCAAAATCATCAAGAAATGACCATTACGTCGTTAAACTAGTGAAAATGATCTAGTCTATCCTTAGGTCTGTTAAGCAGTTTGAAGAGTCGTACGAGGGCTAAAACTAGTAAAACTGTGTGGAATAAATATTACTACATGTTTAGGGTCAAAATGTTTGGGTAAGACACCCCAAGGACAACCCTAAGGGTCCTTGAGGAGGACCTAAACCGTTGTCCTACAAGTTGTCAAAAACAGTTGAGAACCATGAGGGTAATTGGCAAGCCGTCAATTGATCAAGCCCCTTCAATGGTGATCTTGAGTCCATACATAGACTTCTCCCATGATTACTACAAAAAAAACACTCCCGATAAACGAATGACCAATTTGGTCCATTGGATGGTTGACTCCCCGTTAACAAGGACTCGTCATATGACACCAAGCTCATTGCCTCAACACGACATAAGTGGGGGTATTTGAGTAATTAGATAATTAATTATGTAACACATAACGGTTATATTTAGAATGTTTTGTTAGATTAAACTATTTTATGTCGTAAAACAAGTCTTCCACCTTATCACTTCAAAACCCAAAAGCTCCAACCTCTATCTAGATTCTCTCACTAACAAAGGATTTCATTGAAGAAGATGGTCAAAATTTCATGTAGGCCTCAAGAACACGACTTTATTTCATTAATCCTTATTTATTGACAAGGTATGGGAACTCTTCACTCTTGGGATTTCTTTTCCCAAGATGTTCCTTCAAATTGATTTTCAATGTTCTTCCAACTCTCTAGATTTCACTCAATTTCGTGGGTCACCTTTAAACTTGACTTATTTGGTCTAGAATTGATTAATAATGATTTATTATGAATGACTTGATGTATTATCTTAGTTTTTTTTACCTAATTAAGCAAAGTCCCATGTAACCCTCTTCTCTTAACCCTAACTATTTAATTATGTTGAATAATGATTATAGGTGAACTAATTGAGTATGTTCTTGTATAGTTGACTATTCCACTATTGTTGGTTTCTCCTTAGTATTGTTGATTACTTGATGTATGAATGATAAGGTTTATGAAAGTTTCATCATGGTGTGAATCTTATGATTGTGATACAATCATGGGTGTTACTATGTGGTATTGAAGGTAATTTCAATATAGATCCTATGACTATGATATGAAGTAATGTTCTCACATGATGATGGTTTTTTGATGAAAAGGCTTTCTCATCCTTAAACATATGAACTATGAACATGTTATATGAGGGTTTAAACTCCTAATACCTATGTAAGATTTGATATTAAGAAAGACATAAGACACATCAAAAAGGTAATTTAGCTTAGCACCGAGTCAACTTGACAATGAAAGGTATTCCTTAACAAAGAAAGGGGATTTCAAACTATGTACTCTCATGAGGTGGAAACGACAATGCTAAATACCGTAAAGAGGGTTTCTAGTAACAACTTCCTAGTTTCTTAACTATGTTCCCTTAGGAACCTTAGTTAGTAGATCCACCTAAATACTATACGAATGTTTATGTCTTATCTTGGAAAGAAGGACACCCAATTTTCGGTGTGAGGGGATGACAACGGATTTCATGTAGCTCACATGGTCTATATCCGTTATGGCAATGTTTACCGAATGTTTATTAAATGAATAAAGTAATAAGATGAACACTAACTAGGGCTACTTAAGAGGTGTTACTTAGTGTAGGTAAGGGTATGGGACTTTACCTATACATTGCACAATTGGATCTTGAGGGGATTTCTAGGGTTTGTTCTTTATGTGTATATGTTATGAATAAATTGCATGATGTTGGTTTCACTTTATATACATTATGTTAGTCTCAGATGATATGCATGATGTTTATTTAACTTGATATGCATGATGTTGGTCTCATATAATATGCATGGCGTTGGTCTCAAATGGTATGCAAGTTGTTTACTATATTTTTTATGATGATGTATGAGGTACTTAACAATTCTTGTGACCTACCTGTTGGTATGATTGGTTTGTGTGGGCTTATGGGGCTTCACATACATTGCACTAGTACACTTGATTTAGGGGTTATGAGTAAGGTCTTGTGATATATTTATGAAATGAACTCTAAATATGAAATGCTGACTATGGCTGTATTATGATATTACTTATGGTGTGGACTTGTATATTTTTTTTTGGATGTGTATAGAGGATTTTTAAAATGAACATAGCATGCTTATAAACAAAATGCCCTTTTATGCATGGTTTCAAATGTTTTACTTGTAGATGTTTCTATACTTAGTATATGTGGTTTGTACTAACCCAGATTTCTATTTTTTCTATGCACAAAGCGTAGGTTCGGATAATTGAGGTGATTCCACTCCTTTTTTGGAGAAACTTGGATTTCTATTCCCAAGTTGGTGATTCCTCAAGTCCGAGTATGAAGATGCTTTATTCTAATTCTAGTTCCACATTCCTTATTGAAAGAGTGTGTTGTAACTCATATTATAAGACTTGTTGTTGATGTAAGGGCTAAGTCCTAATTTTTATAATCGTATGTCAAGATAGTAATGTGAGACAAGTTAGTTTCTTTTTTTGATATATGAAGTGAAGTTTAACTTCAAATGAAAAATTAAATTTTCAACTTTTATACTATCTAACATAGAATGATGAATGCTAAGGGATAGTCTAAGACCTCTTCGAGGTCGACAATGCCGGTTAGGACGAAGGGGTTGTTATATTTGGAAATCGAATGACCTAGGCTAGAGCCTCACCTGATGAACAATGGTCAATATGGTGTCTCCAGACCTAAAATAATGTAATTAACTTGTTTTGGAAGTAATTGAGCCTAAACGTAAAGAACGCCCATGGCGTCCAGAAACTATAGAAGTGAATAAGTATCTGTCCTTAGGTCTTTTCAAGGTTTTGAAGTGTCGTATGAAGGTTAAAATTGTAAAAATACTTTCAGTTGTTCAAATAATTTTTTTAGGATCAAAACGTTTGGGTGTGATCCCCAATTTTCACCCTAGGGGTCCCTGAGGAGGACCCAAAGATTACGCCAACAAGCTGCCAAAGGTAGAGATCTTTGTGCATGAAGGGAGCATGTCCGCGTCGGGGACTAGATCCACCAAGGTTCAAAATATTGGTACGCATTGCAGATGTTGTTGAAAAATCTTTTGTCCTAAAAAAAATTTCCAGAAATTTGAGGGAATTCTTAATTGAAAAGCAATTGCTCTCACTTTTCTCAAAATTATCTCTCTACCCAAACCTCCATGGAAGCTCCAAGAAGAAGACCAATTCTCCAAGTTTTCTACTCAATTTTGTTGATAATTCTTCATTACGGTATGATTTCTTTCACTCTTGGTATTCCTTTCCCCAAGAGGTCCCTTAAAAGATGTTTTCAAAATTCCCTATAATCTAGGGTTTTTCTCTACACAAGGGTCTTCGTTGAAAATCATAATTATGGATCCATTATGATGAATTATGATCACATAAGGTTGTTTATGTGTATAATGATGGAAAATTGTTGTTTTAAACTTGAAATTTCCTTGGACCCATGTTCTTCCCCAATTTCATAGATCTTTGATTTGATATGGTGAATTTATTGAAGATGGTGTATATATCAATTGTTTATATTGATGTTAGTCATGTTATTGCTTTATGAATTACATTGTTTTATGCATTTGTTATGCATTGTGGGGTGATTGAAGTATGAAGTCCCATTAGGGGCAAGACGGAATGTCGATTCATCCTTGAAATGAAGAATGAAAGATGAATTACTCATACAGTAATGATGTTGTATCTAATGTGTTATTGTGGTGTTGATGAAGGTCCCCTCTATAATAACCCTCAAATTGGAGTAAGGTATCTAGAGCTTTACATGTTCCTAAAAAGGTTAATAACATGTTAATAACGTGTTAATAACGCGTATAGTTCGTTTAAGTTGTTTGGAGGTCAAACGTCCAAGACATTCAAAAGTTGGTCTTTAGACGTGCTAGCGAGTCCTTGTATAATTGCCTTTTTTTATGTGTTGTTTGGAGTTGAAAGACAGGGTAGTTGACCCTAGTATCCTAATAAGCATGTTAAGGGTCAAAACATCTAGGTCCGACCCCCCAATGATTGCCCTAGGAGTCCACGAAGGGACCCCAATGACGCACTTGTCGCACACTTCACTGTCCAAAAATTTATTTCCAATAACTTGTGGGAGCAGCTCCGCGACGCGTACTTGTTCCATGACGTAGATTTCAAAGCTGAAACTTGAGTTTGTCATATTTAAAAGTCCAAATAAGTATGGAGTGTTTTGATAACTTTGGGTGACGTTTATAAATTTCTTTTAAGACATATTTAACACCTTTACCAAGGTACAACCCCAACAGCCATTAAGAAATAAAAACCCCCAAAACTCTCTCTTCTTCCAAAACCCCCAAAACCTCGATTGAAAACCAAGCTCAAGAACAAGCTACGGAGGTGGATTGTTTGAGCTTTCTTCTATGATTTTCATGGGCTCTCTAATGTAAAAGGTATGGTGAGTCCTTTGAAGGCTTTTTCTAAACATGATTCTAAGTAAAAAAATCCAATATTTCAGTCTAGCCGTGTGTTCATTGTTAAAGTTATTAAAAAAGGATTCTAATGATGAATATATGTCTAGTTACTGATTTTATGATGAATTTCTATATATTTTTATGAAGAACCGATGATCCTTTTAATTTCTCTAATTGGCCTATAATGTGGGTCCTGTGATCTTCATTTTAATGTTTACAGAATTGTTATTATATTGTATTGAATTCCTTATGTTATTACTATCTATATCAATTGAATATGAATTGTGGAGGAATGATCAAAGATGATCATTATCTTGGACATTTGGTAAGTTGAGTTGTTTCCTCTAATTACCTTAGAATGTAGGGGTAACCCATCGTGGCCACCTAAAGTTTGCACAAATTTTCACTTAGACACCTTAATTAAGTGTTGTTCATTTTAGACACCTCATGTCATGACTCGTTGTGTCAATTTGACACTTTTTCCTTACATGACATAGTGAGTGAGATACAGTAACTACCAGCGTGTGAAAAGCATATTTAATTCATTTTTTTGTTCTTTTCCCCATTTTTAAGCATCATCTCTCAAAACTTTAACACCTTCTAGAGAAAATAGATTTGATGGTGTTAATTAGTTAAAATAAACAAAATCAACATTATTTTAGATCAAGCTGTAATTATTTTGATTTGTGAAAAACATAGAAATAGTATAGAAAAATAATTGAAAAAGATTGAACAAGAGAGTTTTGTGTCTTAAGAGAAGAACTAGTCATAAACTTTCAAGAAAGGATTTCACCGAGAAAACCACTTCGGTGGAGAGAGGGGGGAGTTCGGGTTGTGGGTCTGATGGAAGAAGATGGTTTGGATGTGGAAGGGGTTTGGTGATAGGGTGGTGGGAAAGGGTTCGGAAATTGGGGGTGGGGGTGGGGTGGGC
>NC_028645.1:54120269-54145662 GCF_001406875.1 Solanum pennellii | reverse complement strand
TGGGGTGGGCTTGGGGGGAAGGGGTGCAGGAGAAGAAGATATATGATAGGCTGTTTCTTTTTTAATTATGTAGGTTTTGAAAATGAAAAATGTCAATTGAGTGATTGTCCTTTTTTTAATAAAAAATTAATTCAATAAAAATTATATTTGACATATATGCTACATGTATTTATTTAATATGTCACTTTGACATTATAACGCTCCAAAATGAACTGAGGTGAACTAGAGCCTCATGAGTGTTTCTTGAGATAATTTGAAGTTAAAATGAGTGACTTTAGTGTTCTTAGGAAGTGTGCGAAGTTTGGAAATGTTTGGAGGTAAAACATCCAAGAACATCCATGACGTATGGAAGGTGTGCCTTAGATAACGCTTGTGTGCCTTGATGTATTTGAAAGAGTTTTAAGTGTTTGTTTTAATTGAAATTGATGTCGTATGTTCCTAAGACCTAGAATAATTAGTTTAGATGATATATGTCCGAGCACGACCCCACCTACGACCCACAAGGGGCACTAGATGAAGGGCCGAAGACTTGAACCAAGACTGCCAAAACAGTGTCCAATTGACAGCCTATCGACCAGGCAACGACCCCTCGAACTGGTCCGTCATTTGGACAAGAACCTCTGCAAGTTGGGGAGTTGCAGGCCCAACCAATGAGACCTCACCAACGGCACATACCTTGAGAAATAGACCTTTGTTTGGTCCATGTATAGTGGCTGTCACAAAAGCTGCAACGCTGCCTGTTAAGTTTGGGATGTTTTTAAATTCATCCCAAGTCTTTTATGACACTAGGACGTTAGTTTTAGTGTTTATTAGGTATATTAAAGTTTTCTAAACCCTAAGAACTAATTTTAGACCCCTCTTCCTAAAACCCAATACCCCTCTGTCTTAGAAGACTCTCTCAAGTCACCATGGAAGCTAGAAGTCAAGAAATGCAAGGAGGGATGTAGGTGTTCTTTTCTACATAAAAAATAATTGATATTTCTTCAATGAGAGGTATGGTATCCATCCTTAATGAATTTTCAAAAGGGGATTACAACCCAAGTTTATTCTATCTTCAAACCTAAAATTTGGTCTTGCATTAAAACATTTGTAATGACTTAATAATGATGTATGTAATGTTAGTTGATGATTTTAAGGTTAAAACTTCAATGAAATCATGTTGAAGCTTTTCATTAAATTTTGAGTTAAGAAATGGGTTATATGAGCATGAATTGGTAGACTTTGAGTTTTGTTTTCTTATGGTTGTTATTGTGGTTTAGCTACTTCCCAAAGGTATTTATTATGATGAATTATTGAGTAAAATGTTGTAGCTGATTGAAGGGTATCTTGGGTATGTTGTTTAGTTTTAATTTCGAAATACTACTGAGTGGTATGGTCCACCTTCTTCGTGGCACAGTTTATTGGAATTGTATGAATGTGAAGTTACTTGTTTATTGTGAATGAGGCAATGAAGGATTTTTATGTTAAGTGAGATTATAATAAGGTTACTCTTGTTAAAATGTTTGTTATGAAGTTATTATGTGAAGTATGTTAGATTGTATGCTTAAATGAAGTTATTCTTGTTAATTGTTTATGTAGCTCCTTGTGAAGTATGCTAAGGATTATGTTCAAAGGACTTATATGATTTTTTAAAGCATGTCAAGTGTGTGAATTGATGAATGTAGGTCTAAAGCATGTATAGAAGATAAATGTAAATGCAATGTAGGTTAAGTGCAAGGTGTGCTCACATGTACACACACACTCACACTTGAATGAATGAATGAAGCTAAGTTAAGTCCTAAAGGGGAGTTTTTTGGTGAACACTCTTGGTGAGTTGAGATGAAGTGTTTAGTTGTAACCCCACTACATCCCATGAGCTTTCTAAGATAGTTTGGAGGATTAATGCTCTTCATGAATTGAGATGTGGTGTTCACTAGTTATCCTTAATCAATAGATTATAATTTTTAAAACCCTACGGAAGTTATGCCTAGCACCGAGGGGATACGAAAATGAGGTGGTTACACTTCGTGAGTTGAGATGTTTTATTCTAATGAAATTCTTGAGATGAGTACTCCTCATAAGTAGAGAATGAGTTACTTGGTGTCCATCTCCTTATTTATTAACTATGCGCCCGCATAGGTGTAGCAATTGGGAAATCAATGTATAAGCTAAAATGAACGACTTTACTTTAGGCAAGTGAGGATCCGTCATTCGATACGGGTTAATATCTGGATTTCATGTCTAGCTCTCATGGTCTATGCTGGTTAAGCTAACTCCCACAAAAAGAATTGATTAAACTAAGTCTTCTAAATGAACGTGCTACTTAGGGTAGGTGGTGGTATGAGACATATCTATCAAGTGCACTAGGTAGGACCATCACAAAGGGAAGACTTGGTGTCAAACCTTCTAAAAGAGTGTACTACTTAGGGTAGGTGGTGGTATGGTACGCTATCTACTCATTACACTAAGTAGGCATTCAGAAAGGGAAGACTTTGGTGTTTTGTTGGGTGTTCTTCTATTGAATTGCTACTGACTGGGTGCTTGTTATCCCGAGGTCAGTATGACAAAAGGAAGGAAGTCTTGAGGGTCACTTTTGTGTGTATTGAAGGAGGTATGTGAGTACTTCCTTCATGCTTTAACTTAGTGAATCTAGGATGACTTTTGAAGGGAAACTCCTATGGAAATGATGCTTATTCCTTAGTGGCAATACTTTGGAGTTTCACTATCTTTGTAGTCTCTTTAGTTCACTATAATGTTAGATCTAGTTTTATGTAAATTTGATGAAGTCATTGTAAAGTTTTCAAATTCAAGGGAAGCCATTAGGTGCACTAAGATGGAGTAGTAGTATGGGATGCTACTCTCACACTTCACTTAGTGTGACCAATAAGTACTATTGGATGAGGGCACTTACATGAAGTTTGTATGAATGTATATTTTGTACATGTTTACCCAGGATTGTGAATTTGATTTCTGTACGAACTAAGCCTATGATTTGTGGTCTTAAGGATCCTTTCGGTGGGACATGAAGGGGTGCATGATAGGCCCCCTCTTGTCTTACTTTATGGAATCTTAGGATAAATTAGGTTAGGGAAATTCAAGGGAAAAAGGGTTCACATGACTAGCACTATGCCTTTGTGTAATGTTTCTATGAATTCTAAAATGTTGAGATTTTTTGGCTAAGTGTTAAATGATGTTTCTTATGTTGTTGTTCTTCTTTAATTATGAATATTTTACTAAAGTGGAATGAAATGTTATTTTACTAAAATGTCCCTTTTCACATGTTTTTGCATATGCCATACTTAGTACATTATTTGTACTAACATCATACTTTTCTATACTATCGAAGCATATGTTGGAAGCAAGGTTGGAGTTTAGAAGGCAAAAGCTTGGGAATGTTCCTCTCAAGACGAACTGTGTCCTCATATATTTGAGGACATAATTCCTTTCTTAGTTTCTTTATGTTAAGACTTATTTTGTATCTTTTTTCATATTTAAATGGTCGTGTCCCTAAATTTATTATGTCGTGTCTTAAGTTGTCTTGTGACGATTAGACTTTCTAAGTATTTATGAAAGATTTCCTTTTTATCAATTTATTCATGAAATGTTTTAATTCCGCATTAGTTTTCATGTCTTATATAATGAACGATTGTAAAAGGGATTGTAAAAGACACCAAAGGGCAATTATGCCTGATCATGAACAGAGGGTTCTCCCAAACTTATACGGGTTACTTTGGGTCGTGACAGACATGGTATCAGAGCATAAGGTTATGGGAAATATTTTACGGTCTAAAAAGTCTCACAAGCCACGTCTAGTGGTATCTTTGTCATTGGTATGAGTTCCGACACATCCATGGAAAAGAGGCTATAGGACAATAGAGTTTAACTTTCTTCATTAATCTTATATCGTGCCATAGAACTTAACTCCATGAGGTTTCTCTCTTTCTTGTCTTCGCTTGTCATGTGGTCTTCTAGGTTTGATTGCTTTAAAGGGAAGATGTTTCTATGTTTGAGGGAGAGTAAAAAGGTGAGTTTTGATGATATGATGGTTTTGTGGCTACAAGAGTAGATATTAAGGTGAGTTTTGAAAATTTTGATGTGATGCCAATTATGGCCATATGTGACTTATGAGATTGGAAGTTTTGTGATAAGAAACTTTTTGGTGATGTAGTTCTAAGAATGGTAAGAATTATAATGATGGAATAAAGTGCCTTTGAGAGAAAATAAGTTATCTTGTTATTATATTCAAGGATGGTAGAAATGCTTTAAGGTGTAAATTTCAGAAATGTTGAAAGAATTGTAGATTTTGTAGGAGAAGAGGGCAATCCTCTTATGTGGTTAATATTTATTCTTTTGATTTTGTTGAGGTTGTGGTGTAGGTTTACACTAAGGAGGAAATGTTGTATGAATGCCTAGTAAGGGAGTTTTGTTCTATGAAATTGAGTTAAGGTGACGCCTAAGAGTTGAATGAAGTGATGTTTAAGAGACTTTTTATAGGCTTGAATCCAAAGAGGAAATGCTTTACTTGTAAGGTGGATGTTTAGTCTCGATGTGGATGAGTTGAGGGTAGTGTGAGTTCCTACCTTGTGGGAGGCGTAATGGTGCTTTGAAGTATGAGATCTTGAAGATGACTTTACACTAAGCTGGGGAGAATGAATATTAAGGAAAATTTCATGCAATGTACTAAGTGCAAGAGAATCCTCAAGGGTCACTAAGTGGGAGTGCAAGTATGGGTTGCAACTATGACATTGCACTTAGTGAAACTTACCAACTCTCTTTGGAGTAAGTGAGTGTGGTCTTGTCCCTCATAGTGTCATGACATCTTTTTAAATTTGCATGAAAGGTGCATTATGGAAAATTTAAACATGTGACACAGTGAAGTTTTGAGCTCACTGCTAAAGGAGTCCAAATTTTGAACAAAAATTGCGTTTTTCAGGAATAATGGCTTCAATGTGTTATGAAATGAGTTTATATGGTTTTATAGTTCATGTGACCATGTCTTCTTTATGAATTGCTCAAAGAATGGAATTTTGAAATTTTTAGTATGTTTACCCGTGTTACCGTGAATGTTCACTATGTGAATTTTACAATTTGAGAAAAATTTTCATTGCTTTAATTGAAGTTTCAATGTTTTCAAAAGTTTCGTATATGAGCATGTTTAATGTTGGAGAAGGTAGTTTCTCCATAAAAGAAGGTTAAGAATGAACTTTGACTTCTTGAAGTTTTGCAAAGAGTTGCTTATGTTGCAATGTTTTTGAAAGTGTGTAAAATGTTCCCCTTGATAGTTGATTCTTTGATTTTGAGTGTTTGATCCTTGATTGCAATATGTCATGTGAGGATAAGTGAGTCCTTGTTGCTCTTCAGGTTTTATTGTCATTTGAGGACGAATGTTATTCTAAATGGGGAAGAATGTAACGCTCCAAAACGAACTATGGTGAACTAGAGCCTCATTAGTGTTTCATGATCTAATTTGAACTTAAAATGAGTTAATTTAGTTTTCTTATGAAGTGTGTGATGTTTAGTTATGTTTGGAGGTTAAACGTCCATGACGTTTAGAAGGTGTCTCTTAGATAGAGCTTTTGTGTCTTGATGTGTTTGAGTGAGTTTTACATGTTCGTTTTAGTCAAAATTGATGTGGGATGTTCCTGAAACCTAGAAAATTCAGTTTAGGGGTTTAACGTCCGGGAACGACACCACCTAGGACCCACAAGGGGCCCTAGATGAAGGGACCAAGACTTGGAGCAACACTACAAAAACAGTGTACAATGGACGAGTCAATCGACGGCCTGTCGACAAGGAAATGGACCATCGACCTGGTCCGTGATTTGGAAAAGATCCTCTCAATGTTGGGTAGTTGCAGCCCAAACCAACGAGACTTCACCAATGGCCCATCCCTTGACAAATGGACCGTTGGATGGTCTGTCGATGGTTGTTCTCCCAAAAGCTGCAATGCTGCCTGTTAAGTCTTGGGGTGTTTAGTAAATTCACCCCAAGTCTTTTATGACCATAGGACGTTAGTTTTAGGTTTAATTAGGTATATTAAAGTGTTCTAAACTCTGAGACCAAATTTTAGACCCCTCTTCCTAAAACCAAAAAACCCCTCTCTCTTAGAAGACTCTCTCAAGTCACCATAGAAGCTAGAAGTCAACAAATGTTAGGAGGGATGTTGGTGGTCGTTTCTCCATAAAAAATCATTGTTATTTCTTCGATAAGAGGTATGATATCCATCCTTGAACTCTCTTCCATTCAAGGAGTCTCTTCAAATGAATTTTTAAAAGGGGTTTACAACCGTAGTTTCTTCTATCTTGAAATCTGAATATGGGTCTTTCATGAAAACATTTCTAATGACTTATAATGATGTTTATAATGTTCGTTGATGATTATAATTTTAAAACTTCAATGAAATCATGTTAAAGTTTTTCATCAAATTTTGACTTAATAAATGGGTTATATAAGCATCAATTGGTAGCTTTGAGTTTTGTTTTCTTATGGTTGTTATTGTTGTTTAGCTACTGACAAAAGGGATTTATTATGATTAATTATTGAGTAAAATGTTATAGGTGGTGAAAGCTTGGATTGAAGGGTAAGGTTGTTATGTTGTTTAGCCTTAATTTTTTAATACTCTTGAGTTGTATTGTCCACCTTCTTAGAGGCGGTGTTTACTGGAATTGTATGAATGTGAAGTTACTTGTTTATTTTTAAAGAGGCCGTGAAGGCTTTTTATATTAAGTGAGATGATGATAAGGTTACTCTTGTTAAAATGTCTGTTATGAAGTTATTATGTGAAGTATGTTAGATTGTATGCTTTAATAAAGTTATTCTTGTAAGTTATTTATGATGCTCGTTATGAAGTATGCTAAGGATTATATCGAAAGGACATATATAATTTTGTGAAGCATGTAAAGTGTGTAAATTGATGAATATAGCTCTAAATCATGTATAGAAGATAAATGTAAATGCAATGAATCTTATGTGCAAGGTGTGCTCACATGTACACACACACTCACCCTTGAATGAATGAATGAATCTAAGTTAAGTCCTAAAGGGTAGTTTTCAGGTGAACACTCTTCCTGAGATGAGATGAAGTGTTTATTGGCAACCCCACTACATCACATTAGCATTCTAAGATAGGTTGGAGGATGAATGTCCTTCGTTAGTTGAGATGTGGTGTTCACTAGTTATCCGTAACTTATTGTATATAATGTTTAGAATCAGTGGGAAGTTATGCCTAGAACAGAGATGATATGAAACAGAGGTGGTTAGACTTCGTGAGTTGAGATGTTGTATTGCAATGTACCTATTGAGATGAGTACTCCTCGTTAGTAGAGAACAAGTTAGTTATTAACAATCTCATTATCCCTTCACTATGCCCCCACATAGGTGTAGCGATTGTGAAAGCCATGTAAAAGATAAAAAGAATGACCTTACTCTAGGCAAGTGAGGAGACCTCATTCGATAGGGGTTAATACCGGGATTCCATGTCTAGATCTCATGGTCTCTATCGATTAAGCTAACTCCCATAAAAAGAATTTATTGAACTAAGTATTCTAAAAGAAATTGCTACGTAGGGTAGGTGGTTGTATGGGATGCTATCTACTCATTTAATTAAGTAGGCATTTCAAAAGGGAAGATTTTTGTGTTTTGTTTGGTGTTCTTCTATTTTATTGCTAGTGAGTGGGTGCTTGTAATCCCGATGTGAGTATGCCGAAAGGAAGGAAGTCTTGAGGTTCACTTTGGTGTATATTGAAGGAGGTATGTGAGTACTTCCTTCATGCTTTAACTTAGTGAATCTTTGGATGACCTTTGAAGGGAAAATCCTATGGAAATGATGCTTATTCCTTATTGGGGATACTTTGGAAGTTCACTATCTTTGTAGTGTCTTTAGTTCACTGTAATGTTTGGTCTAGTTTGATGTAAATTTGATCAAGTCATTGTTAAGTTTTCAAATTCAAGGGAAGCCATTAAGAGCACGAAGTGGGAGTAGTAGTATGGGATGCTACTCTCACATTTCATTTAGTGTGACCTATAAGTACTATTGGATGAGGGAACTTACATGAAGTTTGTATGAATGTATCTTTTGTACAAGTTTAGCTAGGAGTGTGAATTTGATTTTCTTACGACATAAGCCTATGGTTGGTGGTCTTAAGTATCCTTTCGGTGGGACATGAAGGGGGTGTATGAGCGTCGCCTTCTTGTCTTACTTTAGGGAATCTTAGAATAACTTGTGTTAGGGAAACTTCAAAGAAAAAGGGTTCGCATGACTAGAACTATTCCTTTATTGTAATGTTTCAATAAATTCTAAAATGTTGAGATTTTTTGACTATGTGTTAAATGATGTTTTTTATGGTTTTTTACTTCTTTAAGTATGAATATTTTACTAAAGTGGCATCAAATGTTATTTTACTAAAATATCCCTTTTCGCATTTTTTTGCATATGCCATACTTAGTAAATTATTTGTACTAACCCCATACTTTTCAATACTATCTAAGTATAGGTTTGAAGCAAGGTTAAGGTTTAGAAGGAAAAAACTTGGGAAAGTCCCTTTCAAGACGAAGTGTGTCCTCATTTATTCGAGGACATAATTTTTATCTTCTTAGTTTCTTTATGTTAAGAATTATTTTGTATATTTTTCAAATATAAAGGGTCGTGTCCCTAAATTTGTTATATCGTGTCTTAAGTTGGCTTGTGACGATGAGTCTTCCTAAGTATATATGAAAGATTTCCTTTTTATTAATTTACTCTTGAAAAGTGTTAATTCTGTACTACTTTTCATGTCTTATATAATGAACGATAGTAAAAGGGCTTCTACAAGACCCCAAAGGGTCAAGTATGCGAAAGCACGAACCGAGGGTTCTCCCTTAATTCTAGGGGGTAGTTTCGGGTCGTGACAGACATTTCATAAGCGAGTGTGTTACACACACCTTACATATTTGGATGATTGTTAAAAAAGTGCCAAAAATACATAACGGGACACGACATGAGGTGTCTAAAATGAACAAAACCTAATTAAAGTGTCTAAGTGAAAATTTGTGCCAACTTTAGATGGCAACCGATTGTTAGGCCTAGAACATATATTGAGTTGTCTTGATTAGTATGGTCCACTTATGGTGGGGGTGTTTACATTCTTGTACATCTTTATGTCTTATGATCATAGCCTTGAAGGCATTAGATGCAAGATGAATTGATATAATGATTCCATGTTTAGGAATTTGAAGGATTAAGCCTTGATTCTAATATAATTATTTAAGTTAATTGATGTTATGCGAAGTATATGAGCAGTCTCCCACATTAGTTGCATGATTTAGGTGTGTGGATTATCTTTTCAATTATGTAATGATTATGTTAGGATTAGGTGTGGTCTAAGATGGCTAATGTTGATGAGTACTCTTATAGCATGACCCCGACCTATATGAACTGTATATGAATGTGTTATCAAAGTATGCTAGGAATCTTCTATTCTAATGATTGAGTATGTTCTTATCTCCTATGATGTAATGTGAGTGTGTATAGTCTATAGTCATTAATACTATATATGTGTGTATGACTTGAGTCTTGAGGAATGTTGTACATATATTGTGATCTATAGACGGTGATTCCTCAATGTTATATGGTAGCCATTATGTGATAATGTTGACCAATGTACACACACACATTTCATGCATATCTATGAGTAGGGTAGATTTGTGATTACTAAGGAAAGGGTACTTCTTCTATGCATCATTACCTTTTTTTTAAGCATGTAAGTATATAATTAATGAAGTTATAAATGTGTGACAGAGGTATTTATGTGAAGGTAGATCTCACATTCTATGTACAGACCAATGATGTATGATTGTATGACTATGTGAGATGACATTCTCACATGAAGTAGGGTCTATGATGAAAGGACATTCTCATCTTAGAATCTTTTGAGCTATATGATGTATGAAGGGGCAAGATCCTAAGCCTTCTTTATGAATTAATGTAATAAAGTCTTAAAATATATTAAAAGGGGAGTTAGAGCCTAGCACCGAGTGAACATGACAAATGAGAGTGGGAGCTTCACGTTAGTAAGTTCGGCTTTGCACTACAGAACCTTCACGTTTAGCAAGTTCAGGTTCCCAACATAGATGTTTTCTCATGAGACGGAAACCTCCATTCTAGTAAGTCAAGGTTTCTAGAAGCAATCTCCGTGTTCCATAACTACGTGCCCCAGTATGTTATAGTTTGTGGATTCCACTTTATTTAGATATGTACGATTGGTTGCACATTCTGGAACTGTTAACACTCTCTTTTCAGTGTGGTAGTAGAACACCTGATTACATGTAGCTCACATGGTCTATGTAGGTTATGCTTATGCTTCCCGAAGGTTAACAAATTAACTAAGATAAGAATTTTTTCACAACCCGAGACTACACACTAAAACTTAGGGCCAATCTAGATCGCAACACGCGTACTTGACATCCCGGAGGTCTTATACATGCCCTTTTCGTGTCGTCATACATAGTTAAAAGTAGTGTAGAATTAAAACTTTTCACAAAAACATTACAATATATTTAATAACATCTTTCATTAGAAATCAGAGGAAATACTAAGTCATAACCTAATCAAATCTTAGACACGAGAATACTTGGGACATGACCCACTCTTCAAAATATAGAAATACTAAGTCTTTTACAATACTCCGATATAGGAAACAAAAGACATCTAATACCCTCGAGTCAATGAGAACATACTTCAACTTCACTTGAAAGATGCTACGATCCAAGTCTTGTTTCCCAAATGCTCCACACCTACCAACCACTATAGAGATAGATAAATCCATGATTTTAGTGCAAACACATGTACTAAGTACGACTTAATGCATAAAATCATGAAAACGTTCTTTTATTAGAAATATGCATTTTTTAATTTAAACATCATAATATAATCATAAGAATAAAATTTATAAACCTAGAAACACATAAGATAACATTTAAGCAATTCAACAGATTTTTAAACCAACCTTACAGTAACCTCAATTCACTGTACATTGAATTCCTTCACTGTTACAGTGAAGTGCCTTCTCTTCAATTTAGACACTTCCTAGCATATAGTTCCCTTACTAAAAGCTATCCTAAGACTCACTTAAGTAAGACAAAGTGATACCGCCCATATAACCTCGTTAGGCACACCTAAATTATCCTTATGACCACATATAATGAGATCAATACACACTTACAAGATACCAAATATGTGAACATGAGATCCTTCTATCAAAAGTGATTCTAAGTCTCACCAGAGTGAGTTGTGAAGCGACCGCCCTTATAGTCACTTAAACACACACATAAGAGATCCTATAGACTACCTAAGATAGTATCATTCTCACTTAATACATCAACACATAGATAATATGGCATTCTCCTTCCAAAGACTGTCAAAAGTCTTATTTAAGTAAATCAAGAAGATAACGTCAATGATTGACCTCTTCAAGATTACCTAAATAATCCTTATGACTACCTAAGGCTTAGATCATGACCACATAATCAACATCTTCCCTAACTAGAGTCATTCATAAGACTTATCTAGGTAAGATATGAAGAGACCATTCTTATGCCCTCTTCACAAATTACCTAGAAAACCCTTAACTACTCTAGCTAAGTACTTATTCATTTAACATGTTTTCTTAACTATATTCATTACATTATTTAGTTCATTTAAGACTCATTCATCACATAAATGACATTCAAGTAATGGTCTTTGACAAGACCTAGGGACTCTTACTGACATCTTCAATGATTATTGTGCAATCTCTACATAGTGTCTCATACCACCACCTAAACCTCATAGAACTTCTCAATGCTAGTAGGTATCCCTTATGATGAGAATAGTTAATAACCGACAGAGACCATGATAACTAGATATGGAATCCGAAGTCCAATCTTACTCCAATGAGGGTGTTCTACTGGCCAATGTTAGAACTTAGGCATATCCCATGTATGGACATGGTTAAGGAATATGAAGGGCGTGCTTTGTACTCTTGTCTCATCCTTTAACTAGTGCTACTTACCTTATCATACTCAGTAGGTTCTATCCTTGGTTGTCATAGAGTAATTTACATTAAAGATTCATATAAAGAGGTTCCATATCTAGTAGGGCTACCATATAATGTCGACAAGAATCTTATAATGATTTTCCTAAGGATTGATATGATGCTTTTCTAGACAACCAACCTTAGGTCTATCATTCCTTTACTGAAGTCACATGTCATTCATACATAAAATGGATCAAGTAAAGGACTCAAGTAAACCAAGACAAGACACAACATACTTCACTTTAACACATATTACATGTCATTCTAGAAGCACATAGAAATAAACATTATCATCCTTAAGTCATACTATACACTATCATATCATCATTAATATGACCATCATAGATTCATATATTCATGTAGGAATAACCATGCATCAACCCTAATACTACACACATAAAGACATAGTCATGGTCTAACATGATCACCTAAATAGCATAAATAGAAGAACACATATACTATCACATTATTATCATGTAGATAGATATTATCCGAATTCTCATAATCAACTACACAAATAATTATAATACTTCAAATAGTTGCCAACAAGTCCATGATAATCATATTGCATAAAGTAACGCCGACAAGGCCACATCAATTGCAAGTAAAACACATAACACCACCACTATAAGTGGACCATGCCAATCACAACATATTTGAAATATAATTTACATAAATTAAAGGAAATTAGGGCAGACTACCACCACTCCATCATCAACACTTCAATCCAATCCTAAACCATCCAATTCAACACCATAATGCCCTTACCCATGGCCATGCACATCAACTCAATATAAAAACTATGATACTCAATTAATCTAGGTCAATTAATTATAGATTCATCAATATAACACAACCTAGATAAGAATTCAATAAAATTATTACATCAATCAATATCCCATAGAAAACGATACTAGAATTCATAAGCATTAATTCCAAATCACTTAACCCATAAAGTAGTCATAAACTAGGGTTCATCAATTACATTGGTTCATAGGTTAATTTAGTTAGAATCATCAATTTAATAACCATTCATTAAATATATAATTCTTTATAAACTTTAATGCAAGAACCATAGATAGATTATGAAATTGGACAATTCATCATTGTACACTTTAGAAAACTTCTTTCAAAGTTAGGCTCCTTGATGAATAGAGTTTCAAGGACAAAAAACCATACCTCAATTAATATAAATATTCCAATTTGATGAAGAATATTCACTCCATTCTCCAAATCAAGATCTTCCTTGAGTTTTGGCTCCAATGGAGTTCTAGAGAATTTATAAGGGACTTTGGTTTTTGATTTTTAAAAATGAAATCTTCTAAGTGTTTTAGACTTATAAACAAATTTATAATACCAAAAAGAAACCTAAGTAACCACCCTTTATCTCATTTGGAAGTGGGGTGAATTTAGAACTTCACCCCTTAAACTTATAGTGATTGCAGTAGGAATCCATACCCATGTTCGAACAACATCTACTAGGCGTCGTCCAATCGACGGCCCGTGCTTTTCATCGTCATTTGGGATGAGCCTTAAAAATGGGAGATTAAGATCCATAATATAATTACCCATCGACGCCACCAACTAGGGGTGGTTGACCAGGCTACAGGCCGCCATTTGCCATCTGTAGGTGGGACTGCCTTAGGAAGTTTTAGCCAACAACATCGGTCCATCCTCAAGGAACCTTGTTTAATCCTTGGGGATGTTTTCCCGGACGTTTCCAACCAAAAAATGTTTGTCTATGAGCTTAGAACCTATCAAATGAATTTCATCCAAAACGAACACGGAAAACTCAACGAAACATGCATAGACACACAAGGTCATTTCAAGGCAAACCTTTCAAACGTCATGGACATTCTCAAACGTTTGACCTCCAAACTTCACAAAACTTGACACACTGACTATATACAATATATAACTCATATAATGACCCTATAACCTCATTAATCATATATAAACACATAAAGCCTTATATAAGGCACATAGATGACTTGGTCGTCGAACGTCATTGTTGTCCCTTGGCGTTTCACTTCCAAATCACCTAAACTCTTAGAATCTTCCTCAATACCATATTATAGACCATGTAAGGAAATTAGAAAAACATAAAACAAAATCAGTATCTAGCTTCACATAAGTCATTTTCGATATATTAAAATCTCCACCACTTGGTCAATATTCGTCCTCGAATGGCACTTGCCACTCTCCAAACACTACCTAGAATAAAGATTCAATTAGCAACTCATGACCATACCATATAACACATTATAAAATACAAACATCTAAGGAAACATCATTTTACATAATCTTGAGCATCACAACACAACAATAAACTAGAATAACTTCCGTAACTCATAATGCTAGAAAACTCACATGCTTCATTCCAAGTAGAAAAAACTCATTTTATATTAAATATAATGTTCACGTAATTTCTAACCGAACTACAACAATTTTAGACCAAACGAAGATTTCTAACCGGACTTGTTCCCCAACGAAGATTTTAAACCTGAAAGTTGATTTTGACATGTCTAAAAGCCCAAATAAGTATGGGGGTGTATTGTGACCTTGTGTGACGTTTATAAACATCTTTTAAGACCTATTTAAACCCTTTTAAAATCCAAAACCCCAAAACCCATTAAGAAATAAAAAACCCTGAAGCTCTCTCTTTGTCGAAAAACCCCAAAACCTCCATTGAAGACCAAGCTCAAGAACAATCTATAAAGGTGGATTCTAGTAGCTTTATTCTCATATTTTTATGGGCTTTCTAATGTAAAAGTTATGGCCATCCTTCATACATAGATAACCATTCATCTAGGGAGTCATTTCAAAGATTTTTTCAAAACATGATTCTAAGTCAAAAATCCTATATTTCAATCTAGCCATTGGTTCATTGTAAAAGTTATTTCAAAAGCATTATAATGATGAATATATGTTTAGTTACAGCATTTATGATGAATTTCTATACAATTTTATGAAGTACCCATGATCCTTCTAATTTCTTAAATTGGCCCATAATGTGGGTCTTGTGATCATGATTTAATGTTTATAGAATTGTGATTAGATTGTATTGAATTCATTATTGTTATTACTATCTATATCAATTTAATATGAATTGTAGAGGAATGATCAAATATGGACATTATCTTAGACATTTGTTAAGTTGATCTATTTCCGATAATTAGCTTAGAATGTATATTGAATTGTGTTGATTGGTATGGTCCACTTATGGTGTCTGTGTTTACATTCTTGTACATGTTTATGTATTATGATCATGGAATTGAAGGCATTAGGTACAAGATGAAGTAATATAATGATTCCATGTTTAGGAAATTAAAGGATTTATCCTTGATTCTAATATTATTATTTAAGTGAATTGCTGTTATATGAAGTATATGAGTAGTCTCCCACACTAGTTTCATGATTTAGGTGTGTGGAAGATGTTATGAATTTATGTTATGATTATGTTAGTGTTAGGTGTTGTCTAAGATGACTAATGTTGATGTGTACTCTTATAGAATGACCCCTACCTATATGAACCCTATATGAATATGTGATCAAAGTATGCTAGGAGTCTTCTATTCTATTGATTGAGTATGTTCTTGTCTCCTCTTATGAAATGTGAGTTATGTAGTCTATAGTACTTAATAATATATATGTGTGTATGACTTGAGACTTGAGGAATGTTGTACATTAACACTTAGAGGTTTTCTACCTTAATGCTATGTGATAGCCATTATGTGATCATTTTGACCAATGTACACACACACTTTAGGCATATCTATGAGTAGGGTAGATTTTTGATGACTAAGGAAAGGGTAGATATCATATGCATAATTACCTATTTTTGTGCATGTAAGCATGTGATTAATGAAGTTATGAATATTTGTGACTATAGGTGTTTATGCGAAGGTAGATCTCACATTCAATGAACACACACATGATGTATGATTGGATGAATATTTGAAAGGAAATTCTCACATGATGTAGGGTCTATGATGACAGGAAATTCTCATTTTATAATCCTTTGAGCTATATAATATATGAAGGAACAAACTACTAAGGCTTCTTTATGAATTAACGCACTAAAGTTTTAAATTTATTAAAATGGGAGTTAAAGATTAGCACCGATTGAACATGACAAATGAGAGTGGAGCTTCTCGTTAGTAAGTCCAGCTTTCCACAAGAGAATTTTCATGTTTAGCAAGTCCGGGTTCCCAACATAGATGTTGTCTCTTGAGATGGAAACCTCCACGCTAGTATGTCAAGGTTTCTAGAAGAAATCTCCATGTTCCATATCTACATTCCCCCGTAGGTTATAACTTGTGGATACCACTTATATAGCTATGTACGATTTGTTCCACCTTAGGCAAGTGTTAACCCTCTCTTTTTGGTGTGGGAGTAGAACACCGGATTCCATGTAGCTCACATGATCTATGTCGGTTATGGCTATGTCTTCCGAAGGTTAATAAATTAACTAAGATAATAATTTCTAATCTAAATTACTTGAGAAGTGTACTTATCATAGGTAGGACTATGTACCATATCTATGTAGTGCACTAGATGACTTCAATAAAGGATAGGATTGGAGCCTCTAATGAAGTAAGGACTTATGTTATGTATGGACAAATTGTATGAATATATGATTAGTTAACTTTGCTATGATAATGTTATAAATTATGTGTATTTGTGTGAAGCACACTTATGACTTCTAAATGAGTCTACTAAGTATATGTGGGGGTATAGGACGCCATTTGTACATTGCACAAGTAACCTTGTGAAGGAGTTGTGAGGGTGGTTTCTTATGATATCAATAATAAATTTATGGCTAAGGTTGTAATAGTCCTTATGTGATACCATCAAGTATGTGGTTTTATGTCTAGTTATGAATGGAAGTGTTATGACTTGTTAAGCATGTTATGCCTAGTCTATGGTGACTTCTTAGATACACTTGGTGGAAGTAGTATTATGGGATGCTACCTACACATTCCACTAGTGTGACTTAGGGGCTGTCTTAGATGTAGGTGCTTATGGAAGCTTATGTTTATGATGTGCTTATGACTTGTGGGTATATGTGGTTGTGTTTATGAAGAATATCTATTAAGGACTATTGTACTATGACCTCAAGGTGATACATTATACTAAGTACACTTGAGGGTTACTTAAGGAAAGAAGTAAGATAAAATATCGGTATTGAATTCTATGTATTGAATAAGTTAGAAAGTATGATAAATGGATATATATTCTATTATGAGTAGTATCCATGTAAATATAATGTATGTGAACTATACTGAGCTTATATGTGCCTAAGTTCGTGAAGTTTACTAAAAAGACATAATGCATGATTTCAAATTAAATGTCCTCTTTAAATGCTTGTTTTTGCATGGTTGTCATACTTAGTGCATTCTTGTACTAATACTATTCTTTATCTTTTTGCACAAAGTGTAGGTGTTGATAGCTAGATGATGTCTCCTAAGTAAAGAGCTTGAATAAATATCCTAAGTTCATGTAAAAGGACCCTTATGATTCAAGGGTTGCCTATGTCAAGATATTTCCTTGAGTTGATGTAATGGCTTAGATATTATTTTATGTTGTTAAGGGTGTGTCCCTATTATACTTTATTGTTATTGGGTCAAGGATGACAAAGAGACTTAGACTCTAACTATTTATTATGATATTTTATATATATATATATATATGAAGTGTTGTTTTAGCATATGATGTGCTATGAAAAGTTTTAATTTTCCGTTATTTTCACGTTTATGCAATGAAAGATGTCTAAGGGCTTGTCTTAGACCTCCAAGAGGTCGACGAAACTGCATGGCGATCAAGAAGTACTTTAACTTTTAGGGGGTACAATGGGTCGTTACACCCTCATCCTTAACCCTATAACTTGAATTAGTTATGAAGTATATATGTATCATATGATTGTTATATGATTGAAAGGTAGTTCTCATGATTATAATGAATTGTTTAAAGTGAAATGTTCACTCACTTGCTAGTGTTTTTAAACTGAAAGGATTGTTCTCAACTATGAACATATATGAGCTATTATGATAAGATGTTTATATAAGGGTCTATTAATGGCTAATGTGAACTACTGTGATGACTAAATAGGATTACTAAAGGGAATATATTTTTAACACCGAAAGGGCATGTAAATGTGATGGAGGTCTCACATTTAGAAAGTCCAACTCCTCACACTGGATTTCTCACATTTTGAAAGTACCGATTCCCAAGATATGTGTTGTATCATGAGATGGAAACTCTCACGTTTAGCAAGTTAGGGTTTCCAATAACAATCTTTTTGAACCTTAGCTATGTTCACACATAGGACTCTATCTTAGTGGGCCCACCTAGATAGCTATGTATGGAAGGTTACACCTACGAGAAGTGCTAATCCTCTATTTTTGGTATAGGAGTAGAACACTAGATTCCATTTAGATCACATGGTCTAATGTCGGTTATTATAACCTCTTTCCGTAAAGTAATAGTAAATGAGTAAAGGAAATGTATGAAATCTCACTAGGACTTTCTTGAGGGGTTTCTACATAGTGTGAGGGAGGGTGTGGGACTTCTCTTACACTTTGCTCTTGTGGGATCCTATGAGATGGTTGTAGTAGTGTTCTTTTGTGATTGTGTTGATTACAGTTTGTGTATGTTGAGCTGTGTATGGGCTGTATGAATATAAGAAGTCATGGTGGAATATGATATTAGGAATGTATATCTGAAGTGGGTTGCTTAATGTGATACTTCTCTTTGGATAGGGTTATGAAGTAGTGTTGCTTGGATATGGTTAAAACCCTCAAAATGAATTGGGTAAAACTAAATACTATAATGTGCGTCATGAGTTAATAAGGTTTTAAAATGATTAATATTATCATTAGAAGTCAGTTTGAAGAGTTTGGAAGTCAAACATCAAAGAACGACCAAGACGTTTTGAAACTAGTCGTTGTGTATGCTTGTGTGCCTTAGCAGATTTTAGGTGTTGTTTGGTGTCTACATTGATAAGAGAGGACTCTAATACCTAGATTAACCAGTTTAGGGGTGATACGTCTAGGTACGAATCCCCAAGGACCACCCTAAGGGTCTTTGACGAGGACCCAGACCCTTGCAAGAAACTACCAAAAAGCAGTCCAATCAACGACAATCAAACCGTGTTCACCAATTCAATCGATGCCCCGCCGATTGGAGTCGTTGATCCAAACTTATTTGTGGGATATTATCCCCCAATTTTTTTGTCTCTGATGAAGACGGCACCCCAGTAGGAAGCCCCGTCGATTAAAGTATGATCAGTAGTTTAGGCCTCCAATCTTCCTATAGGTATTGGCCAAGGTGGGGGCTAGTTGGGAAGTTCACCCAATGTCCTAATTAAGTCCTAGAAAGTTATTCTGGGTCATTTTTTTTGTTAATTTAGTTAGGACTCTAAAACCTAGACTTACAACTCATTAATCTAAATCAAGACCACAAGATAAAAAGAAATTCTCTCAAAACTCCATTGGAGCTTGAAGTCAAGTTGAACCTAGGGTTGGATTTCTTCATTGATTTCTTGATCAATTTAATTGGATTTCACCAATTAAAGTATGGTGATTTCATCCTTTATTCTTTTCTCATTCAAGGAGCCAATTCAAAAAGTTTTCTAATGTTCTTCCAAAAACCATAAAATTGTTATTTTTGAATTCTTAGCATGAGTGCTTGCATGAAGATGTTTAAATAAATGTTTTATGAAATAATTGATGTTAATTGGTAGTTTTAATATCAAAACTTCTATGAAACCATGTAGTCCTTGAATTCCTAATTAGGCTCTAAAGTAGGTGAATTGATCATGGCTTAATCTTATTCAATTCATGTGTTGATTGTATTGGGATATTGAATATTGTAATGATCTATGTTAGAATTGTTCATAGATTGCATTATAATGTTGATTTTTATATTGAGTATTGTTTGATCATTGATATAGATGGATTTTTGGCTTAGTAATTTGTTCATTATCATTGGTAAGAATCTCCTATTTTGTGGATAGATTGGAAAGGATAAGGAATGTTCATTATGGAAATGGGAAGGTGGTGAGTTTACCTAATTCCTTTTTATACTATATAATTGATATTGAATTGTTGTTGATTGGTATGGTTCACTTACGGTGGCATTGTTGAATTGTCAAATACGTTATGAACATAGCCTTGTCGGCATTATTATGTGAATCATAGTATCATCATGTTATAGCTTGTATAGATGAATAATGTGAAGTATTATATAGTGTCTTGATTGGTACACTTAGGTCCCTCTTCTAGACACATAAAATCTTATATTTGTGATCTCTTTACTTGGTTGAATTAGGCACCCTTTTTATGTATGTGTATGAATAAATGAAAGAATGAACTCTTAGGATCGGTAGACCTTAAGTAGCTTCCCTTCTATGAAAGAATTATATGGAACCTTGCATATGAAAAAAGGTTAAGAATGAGCATTATAAGTCGGTAGTACTTAGTAATAGTACCTTCTCTAATACGCGTAGGGAACAAATTACTCTATAAGAATAAAAGCAAATTAGAGTGAGTATATGATTGTGGTAGTAGATCTACTTGAGAATGATATTAGAATAAAAAGAAGCCCTTGATTTCCATTAACCATGTGTCAACATGCGATGATCATAGTTTTACCTTTGGTAAGTACAAGGCCCTTATAATATGGGATTCCATACCAATCTAGTATTGTCTATATCAATTAATGTCTGATCTCATCATATGGGATGTACATTCAAGTATTGGGTAGGTTCTACAATGTGTAGGTAGTGAAATGGGACGCTATCAACAAATGACATGAGTAGGCATTGAAGATGCTAGGATGAGTTCCCTATGTCTTCCAAGACCATTATGTGAAGTACTCTAATTGATTAATTGTCTCTTATATGTCTTAAGTAATGATGTCGACTTAGTTAAAGCATGTTGAGCAAAAATGTTCTTATCTAGGGTATCTTTGAGGATTACTTAGGTAGTGTTGAAGACGGTGTATTTGACGTCTCTTAATGTCTTACTTAGGTGAGTCTTAGAGTAACCTTAGGTGGAGAGTATGAATGATAAAAATGGAATATTCTTACTTTAGATAGTCTTGAGGATCAATTAAGTGTGTGTGAAGTGGTTGTATGGGTTGCCACTTCATATCTTACTCAGGTGGGTCTTAGGATAACATTTGGTAGGAGGTCTAAATGTTTATATGGATTCTAAGTGATTATGGTTGTATGTTGTGTATTACATGAATGGGTCTTACTTATGAATATTGACATGAAGATGGTTCCTATACTTGTTGTATGAGGAATCTATCAAAAGAGCATGAAAAGTATGTTTTAAAGTAAATGTCCGTTTTTTGCATGGTTTTCCTTGATGTTACTATACATAGTACATTCAAGGGGTAATTCCATATGTTTATCTATTTCTACAAGTGTTCGTGCCAAATAAATATTCTCTTAGAAATTGAAGTTTGGGAAATAACATTCTTATAATTCTTGTCTATAATCATATGTGCGAGGTAATGGCTTATGTTTTACTTTCCTTTTCTAAAATACTTTGTAATAAACAATAGTTTCTTTTCAAATTGATGTAAGGGTTGTTAACAAATGATATTGTATGTGTTTGAGATGGTTGTGATGATACTTAGTTATTTCTTATATTCTATATAGATTTTGACTGTTGTTGTGAAAAGTTTTAATTTCACACTACTTTTCATATATATGCAATGAAAGATGTCTAATGGTTTGTATAGGACCTCTTAGAGGTCGAATACACTGTGTAACTTCTAAGGTATACCCTTGGGTCGCTACAAACTTGTTATTAGATATAAGGTTATGCAGTAGTCTTTAGGATTCAAAATCATATAAAAGCCACGTATAGTAGAGTCTTGTTAATAGGTGATGAGTCACGACAAATCTATGAGCAAGAGGCTATAGGACGATAGAAGTTTCACTTTCTTCATTATTCTTTTGTTTTTAGATAGATTTGAGGTTTTAAGTGACTTTTTCTAATCTATTCCCTTGTGTTTAGAGGATATGAATACAAGAAGGATGCTAACAAGGAGAGTGGATACGTAAGTGGTGAATGTGGGAGTTCCTCCCCAAGGTGGAAAAGTTACCCAAGATGGAAAATCTCCCCATGGTATTAAAGTTCCTCAAGGTTAATAAGTCAATATAGCTAATCAAGGGAATAAGGTTCTAGTGGATCCCTCGGACATGACTAATGGGGAGGTTAGAAGAGGTCTTTTACCATAGGTCGAGCCATGATGGCTGAAGCAAATAGAGAGGTGGGCCTAGGATGAATGCTATTGAGAGTACCATGACAGAAGGTTGAGGGACTTAATGAGTATGAATCCCCCTACCTTTCTTGGTTCTAAGCTAGGAGAGGATCCCCAAGCCTTTGTGGATAAGGTGTATAAGATAGTTCATGCTATGGGGGTGACTTCTAGGGAGAAGGTGGAGTTGGCTTTATACAAATTGAAAGAGGTTTCTCAAGTGTGGTACACTAAATGAAAAGACAATAGGACGATTGAATCGGGTCATATATAATGAGAAGATTTTAAAGAAGCATTCTTAGACAATTACTTACCCTGTGAGAATAGTTATGGTTGAAGAGTTTATAAATCTTAGGCAAGGTAACATGAGTGTTGAGGAGTATTCCTTCAAAATTTACCCTTTGTCTAAGTATGCTCCAACATTTGTGTTTAACCCTAGGGATGAGAAGAGTATGTTCTTGACCGGTGCTTCCAATCTTGTGAAGGAAGAGTGTTGTACAACAATGCCTCATGGTGACATGACTCTATCTAGGCTTAAGGTGTATGATCAATCTATGGAGGAGTCTAATATTTGGAGGAGCGGTAGAGATGCTAAGATGGGAAGAACTGATGAGCAAGGTCAACCTACGTTTAAGAAAAGCCCTCAAAACAATATGTTAAGGCCAACTATGAGAGAGGTGGTTTTTCTCAAATCGATAAACCTACTTGATCAAATTGTGGGAAGAAATATTTTGAGAAGTGTCTAGACAGAACTAATATGTTTATTTGTTGTGGGAAGCATGATGACAAAGTGAGAGATTTTCTTATTATTATGGCTAGAGGGATAGAGGACAAGAAAGCTCTTAGTGAAGGTAAGGTTCCTATTCCTTCAAATCATGGTCGCTTCTATTACCTCCAAGCTAAAGCAACTAAGGATGAAAGTACCGGTAAGTTATAGTGTGCCCTTATAATATTGAGTTCTTGGGTTCCTTCTATGTGGGGAGTATGGTGAATCGTTAGGTTGATGGATCTTGTCTCTTCTCTTCTATTCTATTCAAGATTGAGATAGAACTTTGAGTAGCATGTTTCATGTGTTTAAGAGTGTAAGTGAAAATGAATTTCATTTATCTCCTTGTGCATATTGTCATGAGATTATGTTTATATGGTAAATTGAGTTCAATTTATTTTTTCTTTCAAATTGATACGCCTCTATAGTGAATTGTTTTAATGTTGCATGAATGAACTTTTAAGTATGCTTAACAGTAAAGTTTTTGAATATGTTTAATAACTCTGTTTGATGATAAATAGGCATAATTTTCATAGAAGTAATGTAATGAGAATGATAATATGTGGAGAAGAAAGTTCCACCTATATGAAATGAGAATGTATAATCTTAATGCAAGATAAAATTGTGGATGTTCTTCCTTCTTTCTTGTTGTGTTTTTGTTTTTGAGTCTTTTGATTATGTGGAGTTGACTTTCCTCCTAGATTTGTGTATTGTGTACAATGTGGTATGGTTATGAGATGCTAGTCTTGATTCTCTACTCTAGAAAATGTTTAAAGTGTTTTGGTTTCATTCGAGGATGAATGTTGTTCAAGAGGGGCAGATTGTTACAACCCTCAAAGTGAATTAGGTTAAAATAGATCTTATAATGTGTCATGAGTTAATAAGACTTTAAACTGATTAATATTAGCATTATACGACAGTTTGAAGAGTTGGGAAGTCAAATGTCAAAGAACGACCAAGAACATTGGAAAATAGTTGTTGTGTGTGTTAGTGTGCCTTTCAAGGTTGTGCGTGTTGTTTGGTGTCTAAATAGATTCGAGAGGACTCTAATGTATTGACCCAAGAGTACCCCCAAGAGTTAGAATACTCTTAATTCTCCACAATGCGTCGTCCACCTCTCATAGGTCTAAGGCAAGACTCTTAGCATTCATTCATCGCACAATCATAAAAATAGCTAAAAAAATTAAGAATTTTCATAGCATGTCATTTGCTTGAACATCACTCTCTCTCTCTTCATATATATATAATATCATAAGTAAATAATTAGACTCTAAGAATACTTTGTTATCTTAGACTCAACATCAATAGAGTAGAATAGGGACACAACCCTTAACAACACAAATAATATCTAAATTATTACATAAATTAAATAAGAACATGACATACAGAAATCCTTGAATCATAAGAATCCCTTTACTTTAAACATGGGTGTAACGACCTGTTTAGTCGTTTTGAGCAGCAGATTTTATTTCTGGAAAAACTGGCTAAGATTACGGACATCACGACTGACCGTCATAGGCACGACGGCCCGTCACAGATGTCTCGTTTCAGCATACTTAGAAATTCTGAAATTGGGTACTGAAAATCGACTCTCTGTAATCGGTGACGGACCTGCAGGACGTGCCGTCACATCCACGACGAGCCGTCGTAAGCTCCCGTTGCAAAACACTTCAACTCTTGAGAAATTGGTACGGGAAACGAGTCTCTGACCGTCAGGACAGGGGTGCAGGACGGACCGTCACAGGTGTGACGGGCCGTCAAAGTCCACCTGGATTGTGGGAGGTTGCGACGACCATTGTGACAGACCGTCGCGGACACGACGGCCCGTCACAGGTTGCGCAAGTCCCAGGCAGAATCGGATTTCTTCACACGTTTTAAGGGACGCATTGGACTATTCTTTCCTTAATTATAAAGTTAGAGGGTTAATATTAATAAGTCTAATTACTTGGGGGTTAAAAGAGGTAACCTTAAGTTAATTAGTGGGTTTTATTGTCCTCTTTCACACTTAATTATATGTTAATTAGGGTAAAAGAAAGAGGGTTTTGAATAAAAACAAACAGAAAGAACAAAGAGAAAGAGAGGAGTCGATCGAGAGGAAGGAATATCAAAGCTTGGGAATTTGCTTGTGGATTTCAATTCTTCGGTGGAGGTAGGTTATGGTTTTTACGATATTCGTAGTGAACTCTTAATAGTGAATGATATGTATTGATAGTATTGTAAACCCTGCTATGTGTTTAATTGTATGCTTGCATGATTGTGATTACGAAATTGTGATAAACTAAGCATGATGAAGTTATTGAATCCTAAATCTTGAAAGAAACCC
>NC_028645.1:54117249-54117494 GCF_001406875.1 Solanum pennellii | reverse complement strand
AGTGGTTTCTGCACCAACACCTCCGGTTTCAGAGATAAGACATGCGGCTACTATGGCTCCCCGCATGGATGCATCATTGGGAATAGGCACATTTCAACGTCTGACTACTGGGCCTATTATGACAAATGATCAGCATGAACTTTTCAGTAAGTTCTTGAAATTGAAACCTCCAGTCTTTAAGGGCGCAGAATCAGAGGATGCCTACGATTTTCTGGTTGATTGTCATGAGCTACTACACAAGATGG
>NC_028645.1:54029919-54112617 GCF_001406875.1 Solanum pennellii | reverse complement strand
TTTGTTTTATTTAATGAGTTTAAGTCTTCCGCATTATTTTCTGTTGATATATGTTAAAATGATAAGGGTTAGATTGGTTGGTTCGCTCACATAGGAGGGAAATTGTGGGTGCCAGTCGCGGCCCCGGTTTTGGGTCGTGACAATGGGAGATCTATCCAAGATCTTCACTTAGGAAATATCCTCTATCCATCACCACCTACACTTTCTGTAAAAAGATAAAAGAGATTGGTATTAGTACAAGAATACACTAAATTTGTGTAAAAATATGAAGAAGAATATTATTAGTACAATAATACGCTAGTATGGAAACCATGCAAAAACATGCATTTAAATAGGACATTTAGTTAGAAAGCATGCATCATGTCTTTAATATACTTCGTAAACATTGGAACAATAACTACAATATAATCACATATACCATATGTTCATGGATATCACTCATACAATACATGAATCCATTTCATCAGATTTAAGGCACATTAGTGCAATGTACAAGTATCATCACAGACTACTACTCATACCAAGTGATCATATGAAGTCACCCTACACTTAGGCACTTCACATTAAATAACATATCACACATGCATATAACCTTATGAATAAGACAAACATACTTCATTAATGACCAACTAATAATCTCTTTTATTCATTACATCTTAGTAATAACTCATTTAGTTCAAATCATAGGTAAACCACCCTAACAATCCCTTCACAAGCTTGCGTCTGCAATGTACACATCGAGTCCCATACCCCCACATATACCAAGAAAACCCATTTAGAAGCCATAAGTGTAATTCACATGCATAATCATAACTCATGTCTTGACATAAGTATGTTCAACCTTTACATGCATTCATACTTATCATACATAGACATAATAATTATTCAGAATGAAACCTCATCATAACTTCCCTTAGAGTGCAATTGTGCAATGTATAAGTAGGGTGCATAGTCCTACTTACAATAAGTAGTCTTTCAAGGAATCATGAAAATTATTCATAATCCTATCTTAATTCATTTATTATCTTTCAGATGCTTAGCCATAACATACATAGACCATGTGAGCTACATAGAATCTTGTGTCGTACAACCCCACACTGAAAAAGGTATTCTACTTGCCAAATTAGAACCTATATAATATCTATCTAAGTAGATCCACTATAAATGTCCTACGGGTGCACGCAGTTTAATTGATAATGAGATTGCTTCTAGAAGCCCGGTTTATTGCATAGGTGGGAAGGCCTCCGTCTCATGAGTAATTCACTTTGAATGACCCCTTCTATTGCATTAGCGGGAGGGTCTTGTCCTCATTGTACATATCCAGTCAATGCTAAGCTTAAACTCCCTTTTTAAAATCTTTAAGACTTTATTAATCATTTAATGAATGAGATTAGGCTTTAGGGACTTGCTCCCTCATAGCTCATAGCTCAAAGGTTTATAGGATGAGAATTGTACTTTCATCATAGAACCTATTTATACAGGAATGACCTTTAACATAATTCTACATTTATACCTTAGTGTGTATGTGCATACATGTGAGAAACAATTTCACATAACACTTCTAGACAACACTTGTTCGTAATTCATTTATCATATACTTTACATATATTAGTGATAGATAATGGTGCATATGAGAACTATTGCCATAACCAGGGACCCCCCTCCTACTAGTAACATGACGTACTTGACCTCCAGGAGCTCTTATTCAAACCCATAGTTATCCTTCATCACATCGTTAATGGGTAAATTTAGAGAAAAATGTAACACTTCTTACCAGATCATATGATAGAACATCACTTTCATTATAGGAGGAATATCATAATACATAGTTAAAGACTGTAGTCTCTTTTTGCCATCCTAGACTTATCATCACAAGAATATTATAGGGACACGGACCTTACAAAATAATTCATAATTATACTTATACATATTATATATAACTTTACAGTAAAGTAAGACTCAGGAAATCCGTGCATTTAAGGATTCCTTTCCTTGAGCTTGGGAATCACATATAAAGCTCCTTACTATTAAAGACATCCCTTAAGCATGCATAACCTTCACTTTTTGTAAAAAGGTAAAGAAGAATGGAGTTAGAACAAGAATTACCTAAGTATGACAACCAGGCAAAAACATGCATTGAAAATGAAAATTTTATTTGAAACCATGCTTCATGACTTCTTGTGAAATCTTTATAAAACTTTGATACAATAGCATATATATAATTCACATACTTCATATAGGCAGATTCGATGATCATACATTATATAAAATCATACAATGAATTTAAGACATTTTAGAGTCACTTATTACAGTAGGCATGTTAATTTTTAAAGTAAGTACATTGATTTTACACTAAGCATATTTCTCCCTTACAGTGAATCCTTTTCTTCATAATTAGTTATTCTCCCAAGTAACCCTCTAGTGATACTTGGTGGAATGCATCACCTTAAGGCTACAAGAAAAACATACAAAGAACCTACATAAGTCAGACACATAAATTCATATAGAACCTTTTCATCTAACAAGGCACATACTTCATATTACACTTAACATAAGACTTTACTCACAATCCTAATCCTAATTTAAGTCTACTAGTGCAATGTACATAAGAATCCGCATAACCTCACACATACTTAGTAAACCTATCATAAGACCATAAGAATCATAAATTGTACTTCACACATAAAATATTATACTATAGTCAAATACATGCATATCAAGTAGGACCTTCAATCATAAGTCAATAAGACCATAATTATGCACATAATGATAATACCAGATCATATAGACTCATGTCATGCATTTCAGAAAAACAAGTAGACAATAGTACAATGTCACGCATAAGGAATATAAACATAGTCATATACATTAGAACACCTTCCTAGGACTTCCCTCAAGATCCACTTGTACAATGCATAGGTGAAGTCCAATAACCCCACCTACACTAAGCAACTACCATTAGGTTATCTTAGTTAGGATCCAAGTCGTTTACTTCCATTGTAAATTTTACTTCAGGGAAACTATATCCTTAAATGAAACTAAGACCATGGGTGCTATATGGAATTTGGTGTTGTAGATCCTTATACCAATGGAACGTGCTCTAGATAGACAAAATAGAAAATTAACACCTTCTAGCATACTAAGCGAATCACTTGCTAGATCCTATGTGGAAAGCATAGTTTATGGAACTTGGAGGTTCATCTGGAAATTCTATTTAAGCCAAATTGGGAATTGTAGTTATCCACTTTTGGAAATATCACTCTATGTACTTTGGTCTATGAGGATAACCACCTTGTGAGGACTATGGTGACCGACCTTCCTACAATAGGAAGGGATACCCATCAATTTCAAGTTATCTCTATGCTAAGCTAAGTTCCCTTTTATTACTAAGTCTTTATTAACATTACTTTATAAAAACACAGACTTTAGGAGATTGAATACTCATATGCTTAGCTCATAGTTCATAGATGAGAGTTCATCAACCTAAATCATGTGAGGAACCCTTTCACATGGACATAGCATATTCAAGCACCATTAGTTTAGGGTACACTTGAGAACACCATTCAAGGCACCTCCATTGACTAGATCATCATACATGTGTATGTGTGCGTATACTTATATATGAGAAAAACTTTTACATGAACACATTAATACCACACATGTTCATACATTCACATAATCATACATTCATATTCATGTACATAGAAAACCAAACCAAGGAACTATCCTATCAAGGCATACATGTGCAATGCATAGACAAGGTCCCATACTCTTGCCCATACTAGTATACCTATCAAGTTATCCTAGTTAATGATACATCACATAATATTCTTCATAGACATATACCTTAAATGAGTATTAGTAGACATTAGTTAACATGAGAACAACCTTTAATTAGACACCATGAACCTATACTACCTTGTCAGTATGCACAATGTGTAAGTGTGTGTACATTGGTCAAGATGATCACATAGTGGCTATCAACAATATATTGAGGAAGCCACCCTCTTAGGGCCACACAAGACATAATAGCATAGGAGACAAGAAAAATCACATTACTTTCAAGACACCTCATCTTAGCTATTCACACATTCATATAGGGGTACATAGGTAAGGGATTATTAACCATCAGAACTCATCAATGTTAGCACCTAAAACTATCCCTAACATAGTTATACACATGCTTATACAATAGTGATACAACCTAGATCACAACTAGAAAAGGGGAGTAGGCATAGACTTCACATTAGGTGATCATCACTACCACACATTATATCACAATTTGCTTCGAGGCCATGATCATATCACCTATATATTGGCAGTAAAGTAAATACCGCTACCATACGTAGACCATACTACACAATGCCATGCAATGATTTATTAACTATCAATACTATAATAAAAGTAATGGAGATAGGCAATCTAACAAATTTCTCATCCTTTGATAATCATTGATCAATACTCCTTTTTCATCAACAATAAAAATACAAGTATCTTTTACGTAAATGAAATCCTACATACATGTACTATAAAGTCAAGATTAAAGCGAGTACACTACATTCATCAATTGCCAGGAAGTAGATTACTATATATCACTCACCAATGTCAATATCATTGATCATCTATAATAGTTCATCAATGATAAAAATTTAGGGCAGTACCTAAAGAGATAGAAACCTAAGCTAAATCATACTTTATCTACCATAGAAAAAAGGTCACATTATGTACATAGCGTTATCAATCCATAAGCTAGAAGGATCTAGATCAATCCTTACGAATTCGATTATATTAATCATATTGGATCAATTATACCTAATTTATCATAACATTACAATGTAGTTAGTAGCTAAGTCAATTCATCAGGATCGAGTCACATAAAAACCATTCTCGCAGCATGATCACAAGATACTACATTATAGAGTAGCCTTATTCAAACCTTCAAATATTCATCCTAGTGGATCACTAATCAACAATTTACAATCAACAAACATACTAGGCACTAGATATAATCTTATTAACATCATTGAAAAACAATTCGATTTACATTAGATCAAAATCACAAAGCGCAAATATGGAAAAAACGAGAGTTTTAAGAGAACATGGGTTCATCATGTAATTGTAACAAAATCATGTTACAATCATCATATTAACATCAATTCATCATGAAGAAGCCTTTGAAGACGCTTTGAGAAAGAACCTATGGCTAGATTGAAGAAGGAGAAGTTTGATCATACTTTTCTCTTTGAAAACATTGAGAAGAACTCTCTAGATGAAATATTAACTAGAGATGAAGGATTACCATACCTCATTGTAGAATAAAACCACTGAAAATTGATCAAGAAATCATATGAATACAAGATCCAAGATGTTCTTGAGATTCATCTCCAATGGAGATTTCTAGAGATGATATTTTGGGAGAGAGAATTCTAATTTTTAATTGAGGATTGGGAATGGGCTAGTCACGTTTTTGATCAGCTAAATGCACCCAAGAAAAAATAAACCAATTCGGGTCAGGTTGGAATGTGGGGTGAATTTCCCATTCACCCCTTAAATGAAACAACATGCATGGCATTTGTTGTAGGCAACATCGACGAGAGCAATCAACGGGGCGTCGTCTGGTTGACGAGCCATCCTGCTGATCCGTCGTATTGACTGAAACTCCTTCATGGAGGGATGATATCACACTTCCAACTGTTGAGTGATGCCTCCCACCGACGATTCATCTATTGAGACACGGGGCGTCGATTGACACTGCCAAGGCAGTGTCTCGACAGCCTTTGGGTCCTCCTTAAGGGCCTCTTGCTTGGCCCTTGGGGAGTCGTACTTGGACGTTTCCAAAGGAAATATAAACCTTAACTATTCAAGTACCTTCCACATATGTTTCACCAAAAAAATACTCGTAACATGTCCAAACATTCTAGGAGCACTCATGTCACACAAGCACGTCTCAAGGGCTAACTTGCGAACGTTTTGGACGTTCTTGGATGTTTAACCCTTAAACATCATGAAACTTAATAAAATGATTATAAACATCATCACTACTTATATAAGGACATTATAAGCCAATGATATCAGCACATACAAATATCTAAGGCCTCTTGGTGACTACTCGTCAAACATATTGGACGTCCCATGACGTTTGACTTCCAAATGACTTCAAATCACTCATGCATACATCAAAAAGATAATTGACATTTTAACAAGCTTATAGGCACATGTGAGGATCTAGACACCCTTACTGATTTTTGGGGTCTTAAAATATCCCTCATCTGGGAAAATTCGTCCTGAAATGACACTTCGAACATTTTAATCACAACAAGGACTTCAATGAAACATAGATCAGCTCACAATATTCTTAACATCATCAAATATAAGTCAATGCACTACATTACAAGGAACACAACTTCAAACAATTTAGCACCCAATCAAACACAAGCAAGCAAAACCTTTATTCACTAACTCTTTAATGCATCAAACACATATGCTATTGTCATGTTCATAGGAGGAACATCCTTATCCTAATCTAACATGGTCTTTGCATTCCAATAAATTAAGAGCTCATTATGCACCACATTTAAGTCACATTTGGCAGATTTAAAAACACTCAAGAAACCATTAGGTACTAATACTTAAATGCACTTAGACTTGAGTTAAATAAATCAACAAGGGTCTTTATTTATTAGACATTCTGCCATTAGGTCCATACTCAACCATACCATGCGTATTTGTGTCCATGGAGGAACGTCCCTCTCCTCAACACACTTACATGTCTCATGAGTTCATAGGAAAGCAATACAAAAAGGTCAATTCACTTTAAAAAGGAGAATTTCTCAACTTTTAACCAAAGCATGCTCATAATTTTTCTTCCTAATGTAGTCAAAACTGTAATTCACACCACACATATTACAACAATAGGATGTCATTCCACATAATTTAAATCTGTAGCATCGTATTAGCTTTATAAACATGCATGATCGAGGGAAAGTCTTATTGGTACACACAAGGACAATAGCTAAACATTCCTTCACTTTTCATCAATGAGCCTACAATCATATTTTCAAACCATACAAGTCAAATATTTTTCAATAGACTCATCATTTTCATTTCAAAGAGACTCAACTTTCGCATTATAAGGCTAAACGTACATATCAAAAGTGACTAAAACCATGTTAATTACCTTATCTCATGAAGTTAAATGCACAACTAACATGGCAAGATGCAAAATAAATCATGAGAAAACTATAATTTGATGAAAAATCATTTTTCAGGCAATTAAGAATCCTCAAAACATTTATAACATAGTGTCAACAAAGACATATAAAAAATAGGGAGAACATGCAACTTAGACTTCAGTGCAAGACTCTTATCATGAACAAGCTTATAGTAACTCTTTAATTTCATGCTCAATTAAGAATAGAAGGACAAGGTAGAAACATCTACAACCTTACTACTCACATGACCATCCCCCACTTAGGGTAATCCCAATTAAGAGAAATTTAACCCAACCTCAAGAGGATCTTATCTTAACAACATTCCTTTTCATGACATAAAAGTGATTACCAACCTAAAAGGACTTACAATAACTTTGCGTAGGAACACCAAAGGCATTTTAAACCATATTATATATGAAAATTATCCCCAATAATCAAGTTAGGTCATACTATCCAACTACATAAGGTTTCAACTATACCATAGACACCAAGGATCATACAAAATTCGGGGAAAAGAATTGGGGAAACTTAGCCATATAATCTCTTTCTTTTCTATGAACATTACAATAACGTAACTTCTAGGTCAATCGAACTCATATTATAACCCTACCAAGACAAGAATGCTTCCCTTACTTCTATGATGATCAAGTCTACGCAAAGGACTCCAATCCAAACAAGGTAACACATATATTTAGGCAACATTTTAATTCATACACTTATGTCTAGGCACAATGCATTCTTTAGCTATTTATACATTCTTCAAAGCATTTAAAGTATCAACCTTATCATAAGACTATCATCATGCAAAATCATATAGCAACACACCATTCTTAAAGAGACTCAATTTAACCATAACAACATTTAACATGCTTTAACCATATCATGACAACATAACAAGCCATTTCATATAGATCTCATATATAGACACAAAGGTTATCACATCAACATAACCTATCCTTTCTCATATTTCAATTACATAAACATAATTGACATCACATCAAAGCAAGAAATCACCTTCACACATACTCATAATACAATAAAACCAAGATAAGAATAAAAAAAAAACCTTTTCTCCCTTAAGCATAGAGATACCATCTCATCCAAGCAATTAAATATAAAAGACTATCAGACAAAAAAACATAGGACAGAGATGTTATAGATTTTATGTTTTATGGAACGACATGAGAATAATGAAGAAGGATAACTGTATCATCCTATATCCTCTCGCTCATAGATGTGGCGCGACTCACCACTGTTGATCAAGACTCTACTAGACATGGCAATACGAGACCTTGGACCCTAAAACCACTTTTATAATCCTCATGCTCTGATACCTTATTTGTCACGACCGGGGAGCATCCCCTAGAAGTAACATGGCGTACTTTACCTCTTGGAGATCTTATACAAGACCATAGTTATCATTCATCACAATTTCATATGTATATTTTGCTGAAAATTTAAAATATCATTAGTAAATCATATAATAGAAAATCACTTTCATTATATAAGGAATATCATAATACATAGTGAAAGACTCTAGTCTCTTTTTGCCATCCTAGACTCAACATCATTAGAGTATAATAAGGAGACGACCCTTACAATAAAATTCATAAGTATACTCATACATAACTTTACAGTAATGTAAGACCTAGGAAATCATAGGGCTTAAGTATTCCTTTCCTTGAGCTTGGGAATCAAACATGAAGCTCAGCACCATTAAAGACATTCCTTAAGCATCCATAACCTACAGTTTTTGTAAAATAGTAGAGAAGAATGCAAACAGTATAAGAATGCACTATATGCATCTAAAAGGGAATTTTTACTTGAAATCATGCTTCATGCCTTTTTGAGAAATATTCATAAAACTTAGATACAATATCATTTATAAATTCACACGCTTCATATAGCCATATTCAATGATCATACATCATACAAAATCATACAATACATTTAAGATAATTTAGAGTAACATTACATTAAGCATGTTCATTTTACAGTAAGTACACTCATTTTACAGTAAGCATATTTCTCCCTTACAGTGAATCATTTTCTTCATAATTCCTTATCCTCCCAAGTAACCCTCTAGTGATATTTGATGAAATTCATCAATTTAAGTCCATACGGAAATCATACAAACAACCTACATACGTCAAACACATTCTTTTATATAGAACTTCTCCATCTAACTAGGCACATACTTCACATTACACTTAAAATAAGAATTTATGCACAATCCTAATCTAAGTCTACTAGTGCAATGTAATGTGTATCCCTTTAACGTCTCACATACTTATTAAACCTATCATAACACCATAAGCATCATAAATGTACTTCACACATCAAACAAAATACTATAGTCAATTACTTCCATATAAGGTAGAACACTCAATCATATAGTCAATAAGGCCAACATTATGCACATAAAGATAAGACCGTATCATATAGACTCATGCCATGCATTTCATCAAAACAAGTAGAAAATACTACAATGTTAGGCATAAGGAATACATCATAGCAAAATACATTAGGACACTTTCCTAGGACTTCCCTCAAGAGCCACTTGTGCAATGCATAGGTGTAGTCACATACCCCCACCTACACTAAGCAACTACCATTAGATTATCCTAGTTAGAGTCTTAGTCATTTACATCCATTTTCCATATTAGTTTAGGAAAACTATAGCCTTAACTGACACTAAGAGCATGGTTTCTACATGGAATTTTGTGTTGTAGAGCCATACCTCTACGAAAGGTGCTATACTTAGCTAAAGTAGAACATTAACACATGCTAGAATACTAAGTGAAATGTCTTTCTATATCCTATGTTGCAAGCATAGTTTATGGAACTTAGAGGTACATGTGGAAGCCCTCCACTTTTGAAAATATAACTTTATGCCCTTTGCGCTATGAGACTAACTACCTGGTGAGGAGAACGTTGACCTACCTTCCTACAATAGGAAGCGACATCCAACAACTTCAAGTTCTCTCGGTGCTAAGCTAAGTTCCCATTTATTTCTAAGTCTTTCTAACATTACTTTATAAAACATAAGCTTTAGAAGATTGATTTCTCATTTGCTTAGCTCATAGCTAATAGATGAGAGTTCATAAACCTAATCATGATAGAAGCCCTTTCAAATGGACATAGAATATTATTAAGCATTATGTAGTTTAGGGTAAACTTTAGAACACAATTCAAGGTCCTCCATTGACTAAATTATCATACATTTGTGTTTATACTTATATATGAGCAAACCTTTAACATAAACACATTAAGACCACACATGTTCATACATTAACATAATCATACATTCATATTCATGTACATAGAAAACCAAACCTAGGAACTATCCTATCATGGCACACATGTGCATTTGCATAGACAACGTTCCATACCCTTGCCCATACTAGTACACCTATCAAGTCATCCTAGTTAATGATACATCACATAAAATACTTCATAGACATATAGCTTACATGCATAGAAGTAGACATTAGTCAATATGAGAACAACCTTTCATTAGACACCATGAACCTATACTACCTTGTGAGTATCCATAATGTGTAAGTGTTTGTATATTGGTAAACATGATCACATAATGGATATAAAATACATATTGAGGAATCCACCCTCTTAGGACCACAATTCACAACCAAGCATAGACAATACAACATATAATAGCATAGGAGAGAAGAAACATCACATTACTTTCAAGACACCTCACCTTAGCTATTCACGCATTCATATAGGGGTATATAGGTAAGGGATTATTAACCATGAAAACTCATAAATGGAAGAACCAAAACCTATCCCTACCATAGTTATACACATTCTTATACAATAGACATACAACCTAGATCACAACTATAATAGGAGACTAGGCATAGACTTCATATTCGGTGATCATCACCATCACACATTAATATCACAATTGCCTTTAAGGACATGATCAAATAAAATATATATTGTCAATAGAGTAAACACAACCACTATAAGTGGACCATACCACACAATGCCATACAAGACTTCATAACCTATTAATACTATAAGAAATGTAAAGGAGATAGGCAAATTTACCAATTTCTCATCCTTGTATCATCATTGATCAATAATTCTTTTTCATCATCAATAAAATATAAGGAAGTAGATATAAATATTATTTACATAAAAAAAAATCCTACATTCATGTACTATAAAGTAAAGATTACAGTGACTACACAACATTTGTCAATTGCGAAGATGTAGAGCATATAGATCACTCACCAACATCCCTAGAATTAATCATCAATAGTAGTTCATCAACAATAGACATGTCGGTCAGTAGCTAATGAGATGTAAATCTAAGCTAAATCATGCTTCATCCACCCTAGAAATGATGTCACATTATGTACATAACGTTATAAATCCATAACCTAGAAGGACCTAGATCAATCCTTACCAATTCTATTATATCAATTCACATTGAATCAATTATACCTAATTTATCATCACATTAAAATGTAGGTAGTACCTAAAACAATTCATCATGATCGAGTCACATAACAACCATTCTAGCATCAAGATCACAAGATACTGCATTATAAACTATCCTTATTCAAACCTTCAAACATTCATTCTAATAAATAAATCATCAACATCTCACCATAAATACACATAGTAGGCTGTATATATAAGCATATAAATGTCATTGAAACACAATTCGATTTACATAAGATCAAAATCACAAAGCCCATATATGGCTAAAATGAGAGTTTGAAGAGAACATGGGCTAAACATGCAATTGGATTGAAATTCACGTTACAATCATCATATTAATATCAATTCGTCATGAAGAATCCTTTGAAAATATTTTGAGAAAGAACCATAGCTATATTGATGAAAGAGAAGTTTGATCAAATTTTTATCTTTGAAAACATTTAGAAGAACTCTCTAGATGGAAGATTAACTAGAGATGAAGGATTACCATACCTCATTGTAGAATAAAACCACTGAAAATTGATGAATAACCAATCTCCAAGCTATTCTTGAGCTTCATCTCCAATGGAGGTTTCTAGAGAGGATATTTTTGGGAGAGGGAAGTCTAATTTTAAAATTTAGGATTCGTAATGGCTGGTCATGTTTTTGATCATCTAAATACACCCAAAAATAAAAAAATAAACCAACTAGGGTCAGGTTAGCACGTGTGGTGAATGTCTCGTTCACCCCTTAAATGAAACAGCGTGCAGGGCATTTGTTGCAGAAAACATCAACGAGAGCAGCCGACAGAGTGTCGTCTGGTCGATGAGCCGTCCTGCTGCTCAATCGTTTGCAAATTAAACTCCTTCATGGAGGGCTGAGATCACACATCCAAGTGATGAGTGACGCCTCCAATCGACAGGGCATCCATTAAGACAAGGGGTGTCGATTGAGGGCTTGTCACTTGACACTGCCAAGGTAGTGTCTCGACAGCCTTTGGGTCCTCATTGAGGGCCTCTTGCAGGGCCCTTCAGTAGTCATACACAGGCGTTACCAACATAAATATAAAACTTTAGAATTAAAGGACTTCCAACATCAGTTTCACCAAAAACAAATACTCGCAACACGTCCAAACATGATAGGAACACACATGTCATACATGCACATCTCAAGGGCTAACAGTCGAACGTCTTCGACGTTTAACATCTAAACTTCATGAAACTTCACATATTTCCTATAAATATAATTATTTCTCATATAAGGACTTCATATGGCAATGAAACATATATAAGCACAAAAAAACAATTAAGGCCTATTAATAAGTAGTCGTCAAATGTCTTGGTCGTCCCATGATGTTTGATTTCCAAATGACTTCAAATCACTCATCCATACTTTAAAAGAGATAATGAACATTTTAACAAGTTTATAGGCAATGGGAGTCTCTATACACCATAACTTATTTTTGGGGTGTCACAACTATATTTTGAATTGACACCATGACTCTACCCTACCCATAGATATGCATGAAGTGTGTGTGTGTACATTAGTCAACATGATCTTATAATGGATATAAAATAATTTTGAGAAATCCACCCTCTGAAGATCACGACACATGTACAACATTCATCAAGTCTCAATTAATACACACATATTGAGTATTTAAGGACTATAGACTACACACACTCCCTAGAAATAGAAGACTCCTAATATTCTTTAATCACAAATTCATATAGCGGTTTCTTAGGTAGTGGTCATGCTAAAAGACTATTTATCATCAATAGCCATATAGAACACACCTAACCCTAACATGATTATCACATACCGGAAACATCATCCACAAAATTATGTCATGCAACTAGTGTGGAAAACTATACATGTAACTTCACATAACCTCAATTCACTTAAATCGTGATACTAGATTCAAGGGTTACACTAATCAACATCATAACATGAAATCATCATATCAATTCATCTTGCATATAATGCCTTCAAGGACACGATCATGACATATACGAATATAAACTGATATAAACAACGCCACCATAAGTGGACCATACCAATCAACACAATTCAATATGTATACTATGCTAAATAGAGTAAAATAGGTCAAGTTACAAAATTTCCAAGCTAATGATCATATGTGATCAATTTTCCAACATTTCATAAGCCATTGACATTAAGGAATATAGAACTAAGCAATTCATTAAAATTTAAACATAATATAATCATCAAATCCTCAAGATCACAAGACCCAAAAGAATCATAATTTGAAGGATTAAAGAGATCCTAGGTTCTTCAAGGAATTTGATTGAAAATCATATTTAAACCATATATTAATCACATATTCACCATTAAAATGCGTTTGAAATTAACCCATGGCTAGATTAAAAGATATGATTTTTTACTTAGAATCATGTTTGAAAAAACACTGAATAGCTCGTTAGATGAAAGGTTATCTAAGGATGAAGGATTGCTGTAACTTCTACATGAGAAGCACACGGGAAATTGGAGAAGAAACCAAAAATATCAAACCTCGAGGTTGAACTTGAATTTTTGTCTCCAATGGAGGTTTGAGAGAATTTTGAAGAGAAGAGAGTTTTGGGATTTTGAAATCTATTTTGGTGTTGGTATTTTGACTTGGGAAAGGTGTTGAATAGGACATAACAACAATTTATAACCTACTCCCACTGTTACCAAAACATCCCCATACATATTTGTTCTTTTAGACATGTAAAACCGGACATTAAAATGACGCATTTGAATCTAGGAAGTGGCTGTGTGTCACGGAGGTTGCCCTAAGTTTGCCTCACCATATTTTTGAGGCACTGATCCTTGTGTGGGTCACGCGACGCACATGCTGTTTAAGTTCCAGACAAGCGATGTGTGAGAGGCTCCGAATCTTCATGTTGCACGTTACCTAGGGTAGCTTCCTTATCCAACGTTTCGGTCCTTCTCGAGGACTCTTAGGGTAATTCTCGGGGAATGGTAACAAAATTTTTTGACACTTCACATGTCTATTAAGATATTAGGGTCACCTCTATTATTTTTAGACTACAAAAACTACATAAAAACAAGGAAAACATACAAGGAGACACTAGCACGTAAAATACTAGTTTTCTGACATCTTGGTCGCCCTTTGATGTTTGACACTGTTACAAGATTTAAAGTAATTTATTTACATTTTATTAACCTTTAAAGCACATGTGAGGCTCTAGATAAACATAGTTCATTCTGTAGGTCTTGACAATATCCCCCATTTGGGAACATTCGTCCTCAAATGGCACTTGAAACTTTTAAAACACACTCACGAACTCAAGGAACCACATATAAGCCTACAACATTTAACATTTTATCACATAATATTGAGTGCACAAAACGTACAAGGAACACCAATGTAACACCCAAAAATGAACTAGAACTTCGTGTTGTTTCTTCAGTTAATTTTCTAATAAAATGAGTTACATTAGAGTCCATAGGAAGTGTGTGAAGTTTGGAGATCAGACGTCCAAGAACGTCCATGATGTTCAGAAGTTATGCTTTAATTACTGTTTGTGTGTTCTCAAGTGTTTGAGTATGTTTTATGTGTTCGTTTTGCTTGAAAGTGGTGTGAGATTTTACTACGACCTAGACGACTATGTTTAGTGGTTGAATTTCCGAAAACGACCACACCTAGGACCTTCAAGGGTCCCTAGAGAAGGGCCCAAGACTAGAACCCAAGGCTGCCTAGGTAATGTCCACCAATGAGACCAATCGACAACCACTGGTCCAACAAATGGCCCGTCGAATTGGTACGTCGATTGGACTTGAAGATCAGCATGTTTTGAGAGTCTCAAACCAAACCAACGACCACCATCAATGGAACATTGATGGACAAATGGTCCGTTGGTTGGAGCCGTCTGTGAGCTGCAAGTAAGCTATCAAAAAAAATTGTTTTAGCTTGGGGTGTTTTTGAAATTCAACCCAAGTCTTTTATTAACCTTGAGTGATATTTTTAGGGTCTTTTAGGTATATTAAAGTTTTTAAACCCTAATACCTTATTTTAGACTTCATTTCATAAAACCCAAAACCTCTCTCTCTTAAAACTCTCTCTAAAACTCCGTAGAAGCAAGAATTCAGGAAAGAGCTTGGTCAGTTTTTGATGGTCGAGTTCTTCATTAAAATCATTGTGGTTTCTTCTATTTGAGATATGGTATCCATCCTTGAACTCTCTTCCATTCAAGGAGTGCACTTCCAATGGATTTTCAAAAAGGGTTTTGAACCCTAGTTTCTTCTATCTTCCACTTCAAAATATGGGTCTTGCATGAAAACATTTTAAATAGTACAAATATGATATTCTAATGTTATTTGGTGATTTTAATGCTAAAACATATATGAAGACATGTCAAAGTTTTTTTGAATCAAATTTTGGCTTAAGGAATGGGTTAAATGAGCATGGTTTTGCAATCTTTGAGCTTTAGTTTCCTTGTGTTGTTATTGTTGTTTAGATACTGCCCTAAGGTCTACTTTTTGATGAATTGCTAAGTAAATTTTAAATAGGTGTGAAGGCTTTGGAAGAATGGTAAGTTGGTTTCACTATTAACTCTCATAATAAATTGCTCTTGAGTAGTATGGTCCACCTTCTTGATGGTAGTGTTTACTTTAATTGAATGAATTTGAAGTTACTTGTGAGTTGTGAAAGAGGCCATGAAGGCATATTTCGGAAGTAACATAATTGTGATGTTATTCTTCTTAATGCGACTTGTGACGTTTATTATGATAAGTATGGTAGAGATTATGTCTTAATGAATTAATGACTAAGTGAAGAATGTTAGTATGTAATGTGATGAATGAAGGTCTAAGCATGTATAGAATTAAATGTAAATTGAATGATGCATATGTGCAAGGTTTGTTGACATATACACACACACTTACACTTGAATGAATGAATGAATCTAAGTTAAGTTGAAAGGGGAGTTTTGGGGTTACGTGTTGAGATGAAGTGTTTAGGACCAACCTCACTACATCCGAGAGCTTTCTAAGGTAGGTCAGAGGATGAATGCATTTCGTGAGTTGACATGTGGTTTTCACTAGTTATGCTTAATCCATAGTGTATATTGTTTAGAACTCGTTGGGAGTTATGTCTAGCACCGACAGGATATGGGCAAGGGGTGGTTACACTTCATGAGTTTAGATGTTGTATTCAAATGTATCTCTTGAGATGACTACTCTTCATTAGTAGAGATTGTGTTACTTAGTAGCAATCTCCTTATCCCTTAACTATGCACCCTCATAGGTGTAGCTAATGGTAAGCCATGTGAAAGCTAAAAGAAAGACCTCACTAGAGGAAAGTGGGGGTACCCTTATTTCATAAAAGAACTACAGGGATTCCATGTTTATCTATCATGGTCCATGTAGGTTAAGCTACCCCCCACAAAAGTGATGAAAATACTAAGTATTCTAAAAGAGTGCACTACTTAGGGTAGGTAGTGGAATGAGACACTATCTATTCATTGCACTAGGTAGACATTCTGAAAAGGGAGTCTTCGTGAATATTATAATAATTGAAATTACTAAGTCTTCTAAAGGGTGCACGACTTAGGTAGGGTGTGGAATGAGATGCCATTTTATCATTGCACTAGGTAGGCATTCCAAAAGGAAAATCTATGTTAGTCATATTTGAATTCCGAAAGGAATGTCTTGGTGTGTTGTTTGGGTGTTCTTCTAATGTCTTGTCATTAAGTGGGGACTTGTTCTCCCGAGGTTAGTAAGCATAGAAGGGTTAGTCTTGGGATCACCTAGGTGTGTATTGAAAGAGCTGTATGTGCGTTTGTTTCATGTCTTACCTTGATGAGTCTTAGTATAACCTTTGCTAGGGAAACTCCTACGGAAATCAATTCACTTCCTCTTTGTTTGACCTTGGAAGTTCACTAGTTTGGAGTTTTTTGGTTTACTGTAATGTTACAGAAGTTTATTGTAAATTTTTGAAATCTTATTGTAAAGTGTGTCTTTTTTTGAAAATTCTAGAAATTCTTTTTTAAGTGTTAAATGATGATTCTTATGTTGTTTTACTCTTATAGTCAATGAAAATTTTACTTATTTGGCTTGAAAGCTTATATTACTAAAATGTCCCTTTTTGCATGTTTTTGCATATGACATACTTAGTACATTATTTGTACTAACTCCATACTTTTCTATACTCCATAAGTATAGGCTTGGAAGCAAGGAGGAGTCTGGAAGGCGAAGCTTGGGAAATCTACTCTCTCAAGATTTGGTATGTCCTCATATATTCGAGGACATAGTCTATGTTTCTTGGATTTGTTTTTAAGACTTGTCATGTATTTTCCTTCAAATGTAAAGGTCCGTGTCCCTAATATATTATGTCGTGTCTTTATGTTTGACTTATGACGTTAAGATTTTCTTAATATTTATGAAAGAGTTCCTTTTTATATAAAATATCGGGAAAATTTTTTATTTCGCACTACTTTTCATGTCTTATGTAATGAACAATAGTTAAAGGGCTTGTACAAGACCCCAAACGGTCAAGTACGCATTATGACAAACCAAGTGTTCTCCCGAACTTCTAGGGGGTACTTGTGGGTTTTGACAACCAACTTCGTACCATCATACAATTAAGGCAACATAATCAATCATGGATTACTCTTACAATTTCTTTCCATGCTTACATGATTATTCATACACATTGCCACTTGGGGGAAATACCTTCCCCAAATTTAGGCATGATCATTATCTCATAATAAATTTAGGCTTACAATGGATTTTTAATGCACACATAGGCATAATCCACACCTCAATTCATGAGAAATTAACCAATTCACTTAGTTGCACAAAAATCATTAATCATTTAGATCAAATACAATCTTATAGTCTAGACATCATACCATTAAGGTGATATATGATATTACCATGTTCAAGTTTTGTTCAAGGAGGAACTACCTTCTCCTAGTTGTGTCACAACATATACACATGGCATCATAAGGCTTCAAGAAAGCAATGCACAAGGGTCAATTCATTTTGAGGATTTCTTTACTCCAAACAACAGTATGCTCATACTCTCTTTATTATGAAGTAAATATTCCATCTCACACCACACACATCACAAGAATAGGAAGTTATTTCATACCATTTAAGTTTTCAAGCATAACACTAGATTTCATAAAAATGCATTATTTAGGAAAATTGTTGCAATTCATAGGCACGCATAAGTTACATTGGCTAGACATATCATCACTTCTCAAGAGTGAGCCTACATATGGACACTTCCCAAATCATAAAAGTCACACATTTTTAAAGGGACTCATCATTTCTTATTTAAAAAAAACTTAACACCTCACTATTGGGCCAAAATACCCTCACATCAAAAGTGTTATTAAGCATATTCATATAGTCAACTCATGAAGTTAAATGCACATTTATCAAAATACCTTTTTCATTCAATCTGAATTCTTCAAAACATGCATAACATAGTGTAATTTAAGACATGCATTATGTATTGGGAACATGAAACTTATACTCATATGCAAGACTCCCATCATGAACAAGCTACTTAGGAACTCTTTGGTTTCAAGCTTGAGTGGGAATAGAAGGAAACGATAGGAAAATCTACAACCTTACTACTCAATAACCATCCCCCACTTAGACTAAACCCATTAAATAGGAACTTATCTCAACTTTGACGGAACTTGTACTTACTAAAATTTCTATTCAAGAACAACATCCACCTATTGGATCAAGCTTATGCTATCTTTTCTTAATATCACCTTCTTCCATCTCTCAAGAAGGAACCATTTCCCTCTCGTTATCTACTCATACTCAACTAGGTGAGGATTTCAGGAGATCACAATTGAGTTGCTAACTTACTCCACTCCATATTTATCACTCAAAGTGATCCTTACCCTAGGGAAATTCTAGGTACTCAAATAGGACCATTAAGACCATTTATAACCTTACCATATAGGCACATTAAACCTAATAAATATATATAACCTCATGCCCTTATCCCCCAAGGTCAAGGCAAGTAAAGATCAAACATACACACTTCGGACCTTTGGTGGAAACTTCCAACCAACCATGCCTAGGTGCAATCTAAGCACATCCTTGAATGGCCATACTAAAGATTAATCTTAAAAGTCAACTAATCATTTCAAAGTAGGTCAACATCAATTCTCTCCTTCTCTTTTTTAAGGATTAAGGGGTATATACTACCCTCATAGTAACTTTTAGAGCAAAGCATAATTCCAAATTTTGAATAAAATCCCTTCTTCTTTTCTCCCACTCTTAGGATAGGTTTATATATGGACTACACAGTTAGTCATATGGTTTATCCCATTTACTATATTTCACAATCACATTACAAGGTTCATCACCCATATTCTATCCTTAGAAACAAGTCTATACACAAAGATCCCAATCCACACAAAGGACAACTCATAAATCATCACACATATATAAGGGAAACTTTCATACCTCTCTATTTACAACCTTTCTCAAAAATATTTCAAGCCTATTTCAGAACATTACACTACAATCATAAATAGCCATAAAACAACATATGATTCCAAAATGAACTCCATTCAACTATAACAACCCTTAACAAGCTATCACCATATCATACATAAATTCTCAACTTATAACCTCAATCCTCATAAATCACATATGTCCATGGGTGGCATGACCAAAAAAATTCCAATTTCACCTTCACATAGACTCATTAAACCATAAAACTATATTAATAATCAAAACTCGCCTTTTCTCCCTCAAGATTTGAGACATCATCCTTTCTAAGAAATCACATATAATAGACGACCGGGAAAGGAAACATAAGAGAGAAATCATATAGAGCTAAATCTATTGCACGACATAAGAGTAGTGAAGAAAGTTAAACTTCTATTGTCCTATAGCCTCTCGCTCATAGGTGTGTCACTACTCACACCAATGGACAAGACACTACTAGACGTGGCATTAAAAGACTTTTGCTCTGATACAGAGTTTGTAACAACCCGAGAATACCCCCTAAGATTTAGAGCCTCTTAAGTCACCACACAGCGTCATCGACCTCTTGGAGGTCTAAGAAAAGTCTCTTAGCATTCATTAATCTCATAATAATAAAAATAGCGGAAAATTTGAAACGTTTGATAGCACGTCATATTCTAGAACATCACTATATATATAAAAAAAATATAGTAAGTAGATAATTAGACTCTAAGTCTCTTTTGCCATCATAGACTCAATATCAATAGAGTAGAATGGGTACACAACCCTTAACAATATAAAATAATATCTAAATTATCACCCAAATTGAATAAGAACCAAAGGGAAATCCTAGAATCATAATGATCCCTTTTCCTTGAACTTGGAAGATATATCAAAGCTCTTCACTTAGGAGACATCCTCTAGCCATCACCACCTACACTTTGTGTCAAAAGATGAAGAAGAATGGTATTAGTACAAAATTGCACAATGTATGACAACCATGCAAAAATATGCATTTAAAGAGAAAATTTAGTTAGAAATCATGCATCATGTCTTTTAGTAAACTTCATCAACATTGGCACAGTAACTAAAATATAGTTCACATATATCATATTCACATGTACATAACTCATAAAATACTTGAAGCCACTTTTGCACATTTAAGGCACATTCAAGAAGGCACAACTTACACATAAGGACCATCACCCAAGACAAACCCCAAGTCACACTAGTTCAATGTAAAAGTAGCATCCCATAATACTACTCATATAAACTTATCATAAGAAGTCACACTTGACTTAGGCACATCACATTCAATAACATACGAAACATGCATATAACCTTACACATGAGATAAACATACTTCTTTAATGGTCAAAAAAGAACTGTTTTATTAATTACATGTTATTCATAACTCTTTTAGTTCATATCATAGGTAAACCACCCTCAAAACCACTTCATAAGCTTGTGTGTACAAAGTACTCATGGAATTCCATATCCCCACATATACCAAGCAAACCCATCTAGAAGGCATAAGTGTAGTTCACATGCATAATCATAACTCATGTCTTGACATAAATAAAGTCAACCTTGACATGCATTCATGCTAATAATACATAGACATAATCATTATTCATAAATAAACCTTGTCATAACTTCCATTATAGTCCACTTGTGCAATGTGTAAGTAGGGTCCATAGTCTTACCTACACTGAGTAGTCTTTCATCGGATCATGATAATCAGTCATAATCTTACCTTAATTCATTTATTAATTATTGGGATGCTCAGACATAATCGACATAGACCATGTGAGCTACATGGAATTCGGTGTCGACAAACCCACACTTAAAAAAGGCGTTCTACTTGCCAAGGTAGAACCTAAATAATAGAAATCCAGGTGGATTCACAAGGTATGTCCTACAGGGGCAAGTAGTTTAAGGGATAGTGAGATTGCTTCTAGAAACCGACCTATTTCATAAGCGGGAATGCTTCCTTCTCATGAGTAATTCACCTTTAATGACCTGGCCTATTACATTAGCGCGATGGTCTTGTCCTCATTGTATATATCCACTTGTGTTAAGCTAAATCTTTAAGTGTTTATTATTCATTTACTTCATGATAATAGGATTTAGGGACTTTCTCCCTCAGACATCAAAGCTCAAAAGTTTCTAGCATGAGAATTGTACTTTTATCATAGAACCTATATCATATGAGAATGTCCTTTCACATAATTCTACATTCATTCAATCATGTGGGTGTTCATACATGTGAGAAAAACTATTGCATATCACCTCTAGAAAACACAAGTTCATAATTCATTTATCATATATTACATGCATTAGTGATAGATAATGGTGCGTATAAGAACTATACTTTCAATGACACAATAAGTCTACACTACTAATATATATGCATGAAGTGTGTGTGTATATTGGTCAAAATGATAAAATAATGGATATAACATAACATTTAGGAATCCACCATCAAAATATCAAAACACATGTACAACATTTCTCAAGTCTCAAGTCATACACACATATTGAGTATTAAGGACTATAGACTACTGTAACGCCCCAAAATGAACTAAGGTGAACTAGATCCTCGTGAGTGTTTCTTAAGTTAATTTTTTTAAAAAAATGAGTAACATTAGTGTTCTTAGTCAGTGTGTGAAGTTTGGTTAAGTTTGGAGGTAAAATTCCAGGAACACCCATGACGTTCGGAATGTGTGCCTAAGATAGCGCTTGTGTGTCTTGATCTGTTTGAGTGAGTTTTATCTGTTCGTTTTAATCCAAATTTATGTGGGATATTCCTAAGACTAGATGAATTAATTTAGGGGTTTAAATTCCAGGAACAACCCCACCTAGGACCAACAAGGGGCCCTAAAGATTTGCTGAATACTTGGACCCAAAACTACCTAGGCAGTGTCCACCAATGAAACCAAACGACGGCCAGTAGGTCAACAAACGGCCTATCGTCTAGGTCCGTTGATTGGAACTGCAATGTAGGTTAAACAGGATTTAAATGGAGCTATGTATAAACCCATGAGACCCCACCAACTGTCCATTGATGGACAGACGGTCCGTTGGTTAGGTCTTGTCTGTGAGGCCTGCAAAAGCTTTAAAGGGGCTGCCTTTGCTTGGGGTGTTTGGTAAATTCAGACCAAGTATTTTATGACCATAGGACGTTTATTTTAGGGTTTATTAGATATATTAAAGTGTTTCAAACTCTAATACCTCATTTTAGACTCCTCTTCCAAAAACCCAAAACCCCGCTCCCTTAGAATTCTCTCTCAAGTCTCTTTGGAAGCTAGAAGTCAAGAAGTGATAGCAGGTCTGTTTATATTCGTTTATTCGTCAAAAATTATTTGTATTTCTTCAATTTGAGGTATGGTATCCATCCTTGAACTCTCTTCCATTCATGGAGTCCCTTGCAATGAATTTTCAAAAAGGGTTTTCAACCCTAGTTTCTTCTATCTTCAAATCTAAATATGGATCTTGCATGGAAATGTTTTAAAGGACATAATAATGGTATTTATAATGTTATTTGATTATTTTAAGGTTAAAAACTTGAATGAAATCATGTTAAATATTTCATCAAATTTTTAATTAAGAAATGGGTTAAATGAGCATGAATTGGTAGTCTTTGAGCCTAGGATTATTTTTGTTGTCGTTGTTATTTAGATACAGCCCAAAGGTCTTTATTATGATGAAATATTGAGTAAAATGTTATAGGTTATGAAATCTTGGATTAAAGGGTAAGTTGGTTATGTTTTTTAGCTTTAATTTTGAAATGCTCTTCAGTGGTATGGTCCACCTTCTTGGTGGCGGTGTTTACTTGAATTCTACAAATGTGAAGTTACTTGATTATTGTGAATGAGTTCGTGAAGGTTTGTTGTGTTAAATAATATGATGATAAGGTTATTCTTGTTAAATGTGTCTTATGAAGCTATTATGTGAAGTAGACTAGAGTGTATGCTTAAATGAATTTATATTTGTTATTTGTTTTATGAAGATTGTTATGAGAAGTGTTCATGAATTATGTCTAAAGGCCTTATATAATTATGTGAAGTATGTATAGTGTATGATGTGATGAATGAAGGTCTAAGAATGTATAGAAGTTAAACGTAAATATAATGAAGCTTATATGCAAGGTGTGCTCACTTGTACACACACTCACACTTGAATGAATGGATGAAGCTATGTTAAGTCTTAAAGGGGAGTTTTGGGGTGAACACTCTTCGTGAGTTGAGATGATGTGTTTAGATTCAACCCCACTACATCCCATGAGCTTTATAAGATAGGTTGGAGGATGAATGCCCTTCTTGAGTTGAGATGTGGTGTTCACTAGTTATCCATAACCGATAGATTATAATGATAAGAATCATGGGAAGTGATACCAAGCACCAAGAGGGTATGAAGAAGAGGTGGTTACACTTCGTGAGTTGATATGTTGTATTCAAATATACCTATTGAGATAAGTACTCCTTGTTAGTAGAGAATGAGTTACTTAGTAGCAATATCCTTATCCCTTAGCTATGCGCCCGCATAGGCGTAGCTATTGTGCAAGCCATGTAAAAGCAAAGAGAATGACCTCATTCTAGGCAAGTGAGGATCCCTCATCCGATAGGGGTTAATATTGGGATTCCACGTCTAGCTACCATGGTCTATGTCGGTTAAGCTAACTCCCACAAAAGAAGTGAATGTTCTAAGTCTTCTAATGGAGTGTTCTACCTATGGTAAGTATTGGAATGGGACTCTAGTTATCCATTGCACTAGGTAGGATTCCAAAAGGGGAGTCTTTGTGAGTCTTATTTGAATTGAATTAACTATGTATCCTAAAAGAACGTACTAGTTAGGGTAGGTTGTGGTATGGGACTCTATCGATCCATTGCGCTAGGTAGAACCTTCTGAAAAAGGAGTCTTGATGCCAAGTCTTCCAAAAGAATGAACTACTTAGGGAATATGGTGGTATGGGACGCCTTCTACTCATTGCACTAAGTAGGAATTTCGAAAGGGAATTCTTAGTGTGTTGTTTGGTGTTCTTCTATTGTATTACGATTGAGTGGGTGTTTGTTCTCCCACAGTGAGTATGTTGAAAAGGGAGGTAATCTTGAGGGTCGCTTTGATGTGTATTGAAGAAGGCATACTTTGGAAGTTCACTACTTTGGAGTGTTATAATTCATTTTAAAAGTGAATGAGCTCATGGTAATTTTTGAAAGATTACTGCAATTTCCTTGCTTTGGTTTAAAATTTTTGGAATCCTTATCGAATTGTTAAATGATGTTTCTTATGTTGTTTACTTCTAAACTTTTAAATATTTTACTTAATTGGCATGAAATGTTACTTTACTATAATGTCCCTTTTCACATATTTTTGCATATGTCGTACTTAGAACATTGTATTGTACTAACCCCATACTTTTCTATACTATGCATAGGTTTTGAAAGCAAGGTTGAAGTATAAAAGGAAAGCTTGAGAAAGTTCCTCTCAAGACAGTGTGTCCTCATATATCTGAGGGCATAATTCCTATCTTATTAGTTTTCTTATGTTAAGACATATTATGTATCTCTTTCAAATGTAAAGGGCCTAGTCCCTTAGTTTATTATGTCGTGTCTTAAGTTAGCTTGTTGCGATGAGATTTTCTAAATATTTATAAAGAATTCCTTTTTATATTAATTGTCGTGAAATTTTTTAATTCCGCATTACTTTTCATGTCATATGTAATGAGCGATAGTTAAAGGGCTTGTACAGGACCCCAAAAGGTCAAGTACACCCGGTTACGATCCAAGAGTTCTCCATAACTTCTAGGGGGTATATTCGGGTCGTGACAGACTTGATATTAGAGCATAAGGTTATGGGAAATAGTTTAGGGTCTAAAAAGTCTCACAAGCTACGTCTATAAGTATCTTGGTCATTGGTGTCAGTCGCGACACATCCATGAACAAGAGTCTATCATATGATTGAGTTTCATTTAGTTCATTTCTCTTGAATCGTGCCACAGAACTTAACTCCATAAGGCCTCTATCTCTCTTTTGTTCCCTTGTCCGGTGGTCTTCTATGTGTGATTGCTTGGAAGGGGAGATATTGCTATGTTTGAGGGATAGAAAAGGTGAGTTTTGATGTTATGATGATTTTGTGGCTAGAAGAGTAGATATGAAGGTAAGTTTTGAAAATTGTGATGTTATGCTATTTATGGCTAGGTGTGATGTATGAGATTGAAAGTGCTGTAATTAGAAACTTTATGGTGATGTAGTCCTAAGCATGGTAAGAATTGTAATGATTGAATAAAGTGCCTATGAGAGCAAATGGGTTATCTTGCGATTATGTTTAATGATGTTAGAAATGCTTTAAGGTGTAAATTTGAGAAATTTTCAAAGAATGTTGAGATTTTGTAGGAGTAGAGGGTAACCCCCTTGTGGTTAATGTTTGATTAGTTTTTTTTGTGATTTGGTTGAGGTTTTTATGTAGTATTACACTAAGGAGGAAATGTGGTATAATTACGTAGTAAGGGAGTTTTGTTTCATGTACTTGAGTTAAGTGATGCCTAAGAATTGAATGAAGTGATGTTTAAGAGAGTTTGTCTAGGCTTCAATCCTAAGAGTAAAGTGTTATGGTTAACTTTTAAGGTAGATTTTAGTCTTGAAGTGCATGAGTAGACGGTGGTGTGAGTCCTTACCTTGTGAGATGCATAATTGTGCTTTGAAGTATGAGACTTTGAATATGGTTTTACCCTAAGTGGGGGTGAATGAGTTGAGTAGAATTGCATGTAGTGTAACTTACCAATTCTCTTTGGAGTAAGTTAGTATGGTCTTGTCTCTCATATTGTCATGTCATCTTGTTAAGTTTCTTGAAAGGTGCATTATGGAAATTTTTAAGCATGTGATAAAGAGAAGTTTTGAGGTCACTATAAAGGAGTCCAAATTTTCTAGAAAATTGTTTTTCATAAATTATGATTTCAATTTGTTATGAAATTAGTTTATATACTTTTATAATTCATATGATCATATCATCTTGATGAATTGCTCAAAGAATGAAATTTTGAATTTTTTAAGCATGTTGGCAGTGAATACTGTAAATGCTCTTAGTGGGAATTCTCATTTTTGAAAAAACAAATTGCTTTTGACTTGAATTGAAGTTTAAATGTGTGTAAAAATGTGGTATATGAGCATTTTTAATGTTGTAGAAGGTAGTTCCTCCATAAGTGAAGGATAAGAGGAGATTTTGAAATGTGAAAGTTTTTCGTAAATGCTAGTGCGGCAAAGTTTTTGAAAGTGTGATATTGTGATCCTTGATAGTTGATGCTTTGATTTTGAGTGTTTCTATCATGATTTTAATGATTTATGTGATTCTAAGTGAGTCCTTGTTTGTCTTAATGTTTTAGTGTCATTCGAGGACGAATGTTGTTCTAAGTGTGGGAGGAATATAACGTCCAAAAACGAACTAAGGTGAACTAGAGCCTCGTGAGTGTTTCTTGATTAAATTTCTTTTAAAATGAGTTACATTAGTGTTATTAGGCAGTGTTTGAAGTTTGGTTAAGTTTGGAGGTCAAACGTCCAAGAACGTCCATGACGTTTGGAAGGTGTGCCTTAGATAACACTTTTGTGTCTTGATGTGTCTGAATTAGTTTTATGTGTTCGTTGTAATAAAAAATGATGTGGGACGTTCCTAAGGTCTATATGACTTATTCTACGGGTTTAAAGTCTTGCACGACCCCACCTAGGACCCACAAAGGGTCCTAGAGAAGGGCCAAAGATATGGACCCAAAGCTGCCTAGGTAGTGTCCACCAACGAGACCAAACGACGGCCAGTGGGTAACAAAACAGCCCTTCGTCTTGGTCCATTGATTTTACCTGCAAGTTAGATTGTACAGTATCCAAATGGAGCTATGTATCAACCCACGAGACCACGCCAACGGTCGGTTTATGGAAAGATGGTCCGTTGGTTAGGTCTCGTCTGTGAGGCCTGCAAAAGCTGTAAAGGAGCTGCCTTTGCTTGGTGTGTTTGGTAAATTAAACAAATGTCTTCCATTACCCTAGGAAGTTTATTTTAGGGTTTATTAGATATATTAAAGTGTTTCAAACCCTAATACCTCATTTTAGACTCCTCTTCAAATAACCCAAAACCAACTTCCCTTAGAATTCCCTTTCAAATCACTTTGGAAGCTACAAGTCAAGAAGTGCCAGGAGAGATGTTGATGGTTGTTTATTCATCAAAAATACTTGGTATTTCTTCAATGATAAGTATGGTATCCATCCTTGAACTCCCTTCCATTAAAGGATTCCCTTCCAATGGATTTTCAAAAAGGGTTTTCAACCATAGTTTCTTTTATCTTCAAATCTAAATATGGGTCTTGCATGAAAACTTTTTAAATGACTTAATATTGGTATATATAATGTTAGTTGATGATTTCAAAGTTTAAACTTCAATGAAATCATGTTAAAGATTTAAAATGAGCATGAATTGGTAGTCATTGAGTGTTACATTCTTATGGTTTTCATTGATATTTAGCTACTGCCCAAAGTGTTTTATGATGATGAAATATTTAGTAATACATTATAGGTGACGAAAGCTTGGAATAAAAGGTATGTTGGTTATGTTGTTTAGAATTATCTTTAAATGCCCTTGAGTGGTATGGTCCACCCTCTTGGTGGCGGTATATACTTGAATTTTATGAATGTGAAGTTACTTGTTTATTGTGAAAAAGGTCGTGAAGGCTTCTTATGTTATGTAAGATGATGATAAGGTTATTGTTGTTAAATGTGTCTTATTAAGCTATTATGTGATGTAGACTAGAGTGTATGCTTAACTGAAGTTATTCTTGTTATTTGTTTTATGAAGCTTGTTATGAAAAGTATGCTAAGGAATATATCTAAAGGACTTGTTTGATTATGTGAAGTATTTAAAGTGTGTAATGTGATGAATAAAGGTCTAAGCATATATAGAAGTTAAATGTAAATTGAATGAAGCTTATGTGCAAGGTGTACTTACATGTACACACACACTCACACTTGAATGAATGAATAAAGCTAAGTTTATTCATAAAGGGGAGTTTTTGGGTGAACACTCTTCGGCAGTTGAGATGAAGTGTTTTGTAGAAACCTCACTACATCCCATGAGCTTTATAAGATAGGTTAGAGGATGAATGTCCTTCGTGAGTTGAGATGTGGTGTTCACTATTTATCATTAACCTATAGTTTATAATGTTTAGAATCTGTGGGAAGTTACGCCTAGAACTGAGAGGATATTAAGAAGACGTGGTTACACTTCGTGAGTTAAGATGTAGTATTTAAATGTACCTGTTGAATGAGTTCTCCTAGTTAGTAGAGAATGAGTTACTTAGTAACAATCTCCTTATCATTTAACTATGCGCCCGCATAGGTGTAATGTTTGGGAAAGCCATGTAAATGCTAAGAATATGACCTCATTCTAGGCAAGTAAGGATCCCTCGTCCGATAGGGTTTAATATCAGGATTCCATGTCTATCTCTCACGGTCTATGTCGATTAAGCTAACTTCCACAAAAGAAGTGAATATGCTAAGTCTTCTAAAAGAGTGTTCTACTTAGGGTAGGTAGTGGAATGGAATGCTATTTATCCATTGCACTAGGGAGGCATTCCGAAAGGGGAGTATTGTTGAGTCTTATTTGAATTGAATGAACTAAGTCTACTAATAGAATGTACTTCTTAGGGTAGGTGGTGGTATGGGACGCTTTCTATCCATTTCACTAGGTAGGACCTTCCGAAAGAGGATTCTTGGTGCCAAGTCTTCTAAAAGAATTTACTACTTAGGGTAGGTGGTGGTATGGGACGCCTTCTACTAATTAAACTAAGTAGGCATTCAGAAAGAGAATTCTTGGGGTGTCGTTGGGTGTTCTTCTATTGTATTGCCATTGAGTGGGTGCTGGTTCTCCAGAGGTGAGTATGCCAAAAAGGGAGGTAGTCTATAGGGTCACTTTGGTATGTATTGAAGGATACTTCCTTAATGTCTTACCTTAGTGAATCTTAGGATGACCTTGGAAAGGGAAAACCCGACGGAAATGATATTCATTTCTCATCAGCAATACATTGGAAGTTCACTACTTTGGAATTTTCTTATTCACTGTAAAGGTCAATGAGTTAACTGTAATTTTGGAAAGGTTACTGTAATTTGCTTCTTTGGTTTAAAATTTTTGGAATCCTTATCTAAGTGTTAAATGATGTTTCTTATGTTGTTTTACTTCTAACTTTTTTATGGTTTACTTAATTGGCATGAAATGTTATTTTACTAAAATGTCCCTTTTTACATGTTTTTGCATATGCCATACTTAGTACATTGTTTGGAACTAACCCCATACTTTTCTATACAATGTAAGTATAGGTTTTGGAAGCAAGGTTGAAGTCTAGAAGGCAAAGCTTGGGAAAGTTCCTCTCAAGACAAAGTGTGTCCTCATATATCCGAGGGAATAATTCCTATCTTCTTAGTTTCCTTATGTTAAGACTTATTATGTATCTCTTTCAAATGTACAGGGCCTAGTCCCTTAGTTTATTATGTCCTGTCTTAAGTTAGCATGTGACGATGAGATTTTCTTAGTATTTAGAAACAATTCCTTTTTATAGTAATTGTCATGATATGTTTTAATTCCGCACTACTTTTCATGTCTTATGTAACGAACAATAGTTAAAGGGCTTGTACAAGACCCCAAAGGGTCAAGTACGCCAGTTCACGAACCGAGAGTTCTCCCTAACTTCTAGGGGGTACTTTCGGGTGGTGACAACTACACACACTCACGATACATCATAGAAGAAAAGAATATCTTCAACGTTAGAATAGAATACTCCTAACATTCTCTGATCTCACATTCATGTAGGGGTTTCTTAGGTAAGGGTCATGCTTCAAGACTATTAATCATCATATGCCATATAGACCACACCTAACCCTTACATTATCATAACATATACAAAACATCATCCACACACCTAGGTCATGCAACTAGTGTGGAAAACTATACATGTAACTGCACATTACATCAATTCACTTATTATATAATACTAGAATATAATCAAGGGTTGCACCAATAAGCATCATAACATTAAATCATCATATCAATTCATCTTTCATCTAATGCCCTCAAGCCCATGATCATCACATATAAGAATATACTAGAATGTAAACACCTTCACAATAAGTGCACCATACCAATCAACACAATTCAATATCCATACTAAGCTAAACATTATAAAACAGGTCAACGTACCAAATCTCATAGCTAATCATCATCCTTGATCCATTTAAGAAAAAATCATAATCAGTTAGCGTAAAGTAATATAGAACTAAGCAATTCAGTACAATCTAAACATAATATAATCATCATATAATCAAGATCACAAGACCCATAAAATATCATAATTTGAAGGATTTAGGAGATCATGGGTTTTTCATGGAATTGGATCGAAAAGCATGGTTAAACCATAGATTAATCACATATTCACCATTAGAATGCTTTTGAAGTCACTTTTACAATGAAACCATGGCTACATTGAATCATAACTTGAGCTTTTGTCTCCAGTTGAAATTTTAGAGAATTTGGAAGAGAAGCGAGTTGTGGCATTTTTATTTCTCTTTGGGTATTGGGGTTTTGACTTTAAAAAGGGGTTAAAAAGGAAATAAAAATAATCTATAACTGAATCCTAAAGTTAACAAACACCCCCATACTTATCTTGACTTTTAGACATGCCAAACATGACTTTAAAGCGACGAAACCGAATCTTGGAAGTGGTTGCATATCATGGAGGCAACTCTTAATGTGGCCTCACAAGAATTATGAGGTAGTGATCCTTGTGCTGGTCACGCGACGCACATCCAATTTAAGTGTCAGGCGCGCGACATGTGAGAGGCTCAAAATATTGGTGTTGCACTCTACCCTTGGCAGCTTCCTTGTCCAAGTCTTCGGTCCCCCTCGAGGACCCTTAGTTTGGTCCTCTGGGAGTCGTACCAAAATATTTTGACCCTTAACATGTCTATTAAGATACCAAGGTCACCTCTACTATTTTTAGACTCCAAACACCACATAAAAACAAGGCAAACATAGAAGGACACACTAGCACGCAAAAGAATAGTTTTGGGGCGTCCTAGTCTTCCTTTGACTTTTGACTCCCAAACTCTTTAAAAAGACTATAAAAAGATGTAAAATAATTTATGTACATGTTATTAACCTTTAAAGCACTTATGAGGCTCTAGTTAATCTTAGTTCATTTAGAGGGTCTTGCAATCTAACACCTACATAAACATGTTTAGTGTTGAAATGTCTAGGTACGACTCCCCAAAGACAACCTAATGGGTCCTTTATAAGGACCCAAACCTAGGCAAGAAACTTTCAAAAAGGTGTCCAACCAACGACCACAAAACCACATTCAGTCGTTTAATCGATGCCCCGTCTATTACGGGAGTCTCTCCACACCTAGTTGTGGGATATTAGCCCCCAAATGTTGAATCCCTGACCAAAACGATGCCCTAGAAGGACGCCCAATCGATCAAACGGAGGCACTTAGTTTTGCAACTATCATTTGGGCCTACAATTTTGTATAGGTCTCGTCCATGTTGGGGGTACTTTGGGAAATTCAGCAAATGTCCGAATTAAGTCCTAGACGGTCATTGTGGGTCATTTTTTGTATATTAAATTATTTAAGACTTTGAAACCTAGACTTAGTCGAAATTATTCAAAATCAAACAATAAGATCAAAAGAACTTCTCTCTAGAAACTATTGGACCTTGAACTCAAGTTGAAACTAGGATTGGAGTTTTTCATTGATTTCTCAATAAAATTTGTTTGATTTCTTCAATTAAGGTATGGTGATTTCATCCTTGATTATTATCTCATTCAATAAGCTATTCCAAAGGCTTTTAAAAGTTCTTCAAAAAACCTTGAAATCCTATTTTTGAATTATAAGCATGGGTTCTTACATGAAAAGGTTTAATTCAATATTTTATGGAGTAATTGATGTTAATTGGTGGTTTAGATCAGAATTTCCATGAACCCATGTAGTCCTTGAATTCCTATTTTTTGGGCTATAAAGTGGGTTAATTGATTATTGCTTACATGTGTAGATTGTATTGGGATATTAAATTTTTTATTAATCCATGTTAGAATTGTTAGCTTGCTTTATAATGTTTATATCCATAATTAGTAATGTTGGATCATTGATATGGATTAATTGATGGCGTAGTCTTGTGTATATTATCATTGTTAAGAATCTCTAATTGTGTGGATTGATTGGACAGCATAAGTAATGGTGATAATGTCTATGGGAAGGTGGTGAGGTATCCTAATTCTTTTGTATACTATAGAATTGATATTGAATAGTGGTTTATTGGTATGGTCCACTTATGGTGGTGGTGTTGAATTGTCATATATGTAATGAACATGGCCTTGTCAGCGTTATTATGTGAATTATTGTATCATCATGTTATACCTTATATAGATGAACAATGTGAGGGATATTATTGTGTATATCCATGTGTGAGGTGAGAGTATGATCCCTCTAAATGATGGTATGATGAGGTTCTATTTGTATTGGTAGATTTAGGTCCCTTTTCTTGATACACGAAATCTTATAGATTGTGATCTCTTCACTTTGTAGGTTTAGACACCCTTGACATATATGTGTATCAATAAATTAAAGAATGATGTCTTAGGATAGGGAGAACTAAAGTAGGTTACCTACTATGAAAGACTTATATCGAACCATGAATATGAGAAGAAGGTTAAAAGTGAGCTATCCATGGAAATAGTATTATGAGTTGGTAGGACTTATTATTGGTACATCCTATAATAAACCTAGGGAATGAATTATTCTATGATAATAAAGCCTAAGCACCGAGAGGATATGATTTTGGTAATAGCTCTAATTAAGAATGTGACTAGAATACAATGAATCCCTTGACATACCTTAACCATGTGCCAACATGGGATGAGTCTTAGTTCTACCCTTGGCAAGTAGAATACCTTCCACGTTGTGGGGTTCTTATGACACTGGATTCCATATCAAGCTAGTATTGTCTATGTCAGTTAATGCCTAATTTAATCATATAGGATGTACATTATATTATTGGATAGGTTCTACAACATGTAGGTACTGGCACGGGAAGCTATCCAAACATTTCACGAGTACGCCTTAAAGATTTTAGGATGAGTTTCCTAGGTCCTCCAAGACCATTATGTGAAGTCCTCTAATTGTTTAATTGTCTCTTAAATGTATTATGAAATGATGTTGACATAGTTAAATCATTTTAAATAGAAAGGGTCTTATCTTGGGAAGCTTTGAGGATTACTTAGGTAGGCTTGAAGAGGGTGTGTTGGAAGTGTCTTCATATCTTGCGTAGACGATGCTTAGAGTAACCATAGGTGGAGATTCTAAATAATGAAAATGGAATATTCTTACTTTGGGTAGTCTTGACGATCACTTAGATGTGTGTGAAGGGGTTCTATGGGGGGCTGCTTCATATCTTACTCAGGTGGGTCTTATGATAACCTTTGGTAGTATGTCTATATGATTATATGGACTCTAAGTGATTATGGTTGAAAATTGTGGATTACTTGAATATGTATTATATATGAATATTGACTTTAAGATGGTTCCTGTAATTGTTTTATGAGTTCTCTATCAAAAGAGCATCAAAAGTATGTTTTAAAGTAAATGTGTGTTTTTGCATGTTTTTCTTGCATGTTCACAATACTAGTGCATTTAATGTGCTATTTCCATATGTTTCTCTATTTTTATTACTGTAGGTGGCAATGGAGGATTTTCTTAGAAGTTGAAAATCTTGGGAAATAGCATTCTCTTAAGCCTTGCATCTCCTCACATGTTCGAGGACATGGTTTATGTTTTGGTTTCCTTTTCTAAATTACTTAATTATAGACTATAGTTTATTTTTGAATTGATGTAAGGGCTGTGACCCTATGAGATAATATATGTTTGAGATGGCTATGAAGAGACTTCTCTCTTTCTTATTTTATGTAAAGATTTCGACTATTGTTTGGAAAAGTTTTAATTCCACACTACTTTTCATATATATGCAATGAAAGATGTCTACGGGCTTGTATAAGACCTATAAGAGGTCGAATACCCCGTGTAACTTCTAGGGTGTACCCTTGGGTCGTTACAGGTTTCTTAAAACTTGGGTTTCTTTTTTATGCTTACTCTATGTGAATATTGGTTTACTTGATAAAAAATATGTCTTTAACTAAAATGTCCTTTTATTAATGTTTTAATGATTTTTGTTAATAGAGTTATACTTAGTGAGTGTGATGTCACTTTTCAAGGATTCTTGGGATTTGCTTCTCCAAGTTGGTGAATTTTCATGTCCGAGGACAAGACCCTTATGTTCTAGCTTTTTAGTTCCTTGCTTATGTTAAATATATTGTTGTATTTCCTATTTTTAGACTCCTTATTCATGTAAGAGATAAGTTCTAAATTTCTACACTTCTATGTTTAGATAGCATGTTATGACGAATTTAGTTTCTATTTTCATATATGAAGCAAAGTTGAACTTCGAAATTAAATGTCCTAATTTTTCCGCATTTTTATTATATGATACATTCTATGACAAATGAAAAGGGCTTAAGACCTATTCAGTATGGAGGATGCCGGTCACGACTAGGAGGTGCTCTCCATTCATGACAAACTTTATTTCAGAGAATGAGGTTGACAATAATATAAGATTGATGTCACAAATAACACATCGAGTAAAGTCTTGTTCATGGCTGTCAAGTGAGCCACACTTATGAATGAGAGAGTATGAGATTCTTAGGAACCTTCACTCTCTTGTTATTCATTATTCATTCCTAAGAATTACCTCTATATAGTCCTTTCTTCTAATCCTATTCTAGTGCTTATAGGAAATGAACATAAGAAGGACTAATGCTAGTAGGGCCAAGGAAGAGAATGTGAATCAGGCGGTTCCCCTTCAAACTCCTCAAAACCCTCATGTTCCTATTGAAGAAAGGGTTATGTTTATTGTTGAGATAAGGGCAACTATTCATAGATTTATTCAAGTGTTAGCAACTCAAGTTTCTAGGAATACTAGGGTGCAAATGAACCCCAATGCTAACAATACTGCTTCTAGGATTGGGATTTCACAACGATGATTCCCAAAATTTGTTTGGTTTCAAAATTGAGGAGGTTGTGTCAGGGTTCAAGGTGATAGATGCTATGGTGTGCCTTCTCAAGAATAGGCGGAACTAGCCTCTTATTTACTCAGGTATGTGGCTTAAGATTGGTATGAACAATGGAAGGAGGAGAGTCCTGTTAGAGAAGGTGTTGTTAGTTGGGCATCATTTATGACAACTTTCCTTGTTAGGTTCTGCCCCTTGTAATTAAGGGAGAGGAAAATGCAAGAATTTATCCACCTTCATCAGGGGGGTATAATTTTCAATAAGTATAGACTAAAGTTAACTCAACTATCCAAACATGCTCCTACTATAGTGGGGTATTCTAGAGCTAAGAGAAATAAATTTGTTATGGGGATATTCAACCTTATGGTCAATGAATGTAGGTTGAATATGTTGATTCATAGCATGGACATCTCTCTTCTCATGGTTAATGCAGAACAAATAGTTGAGTAAAAACTTAAGCAAGTTTGTAGGGAGTAGAAGATTACAAGGGCCGAAGATGGAAATTCTTCCAAGGATGGATTTTAGGTTCAAGATAAGCCAAGGTTAAAGAAGAGTTTTTCAAAGAAAAGCCCTCCTAACACTCAAAGGGTCAACAAATGTAAAATGTCTACCCCCAAGCCTCAACAGGTAAAAGTGGTGGTTCATATGCGAGAATCCTGGTTGTGCAAAGCGTGGTAGAAAACACACAGGTAAGTGCCTAGTGGGCACGGGTAATTACTATAAGTGTTGTAAAAGGGGCCACATGAAGAGGGACTGCCCTATGCAAAAGGCTCAAGGAATGTAAAATGCTTAATCAAAAGATAGTGGTCCAAACCATGATGCTCCTAAGAAGAATAACTTCTATGCTCTCCAATCTCGAGGTGATTAAGAAAGTTGTCCAGATATTGTTACCAATATGTTGCAAGTATATTCAATTAATTTTTATGAATTGTTGAATCCTTGTACCACTTTATCTTTTGTAACACCTTTAATGTCTATGAAATTTTATATGCTTCCCTTTGTCTTAGATTAAACCTGTTTGGTTTCTACCCTGGTGGTTATTCCATGATTGCTAGAAGAGTCTATAGAGGTTGTCCCATTTCTTCGACCAATAGATTAACATTGGTTAATTTGATACAACTTGATCTGTTGCACTTTGATGTCATTTGGGAGAATGATTTGGTAAATGCTTGTTTTGGTTCCATTGATTATAGAACTCGAGTAGTAAATTTTCAATTTCCTAATGAACCCATTTTTTAATGGAAGGGGGGAGGAAATTCAATCACTAGGGGTAGGGTCATTTCTAGTCTAAAAGATTGTACCTTGATTGCTAAGGGTTTTATCTATCATAATGTGAGGGTCAATGATCTTCAGTCCTAGATTCTTCCTTTGGATTCGGTCCCCATAGTGAAGGAATTTCTGGATGTCTTTTCCGATGACTTGCTATGGATTCCTCATGAACAAGAAATAGACTTTGACAAAGATTTATTTGCAGTTACAGAACCTATTTGAATCCCTCCTTATCGGATGGGGCCGACTTTGTTGAAGGAATTAAAGTCTCATTACAAGGATTTTCTAGATAAGAGTTTTATTCAAACAAGCATATCTCCATGTAATACTCTGGAATTGTTTGTGAAAATAGAAAAATGGGACATTAAGAATGTGTATTGATTACCGCAAATTGAACAAGGTTATTATAAATAATATATATTCACGCCCTAGAATTCATGATTTGTTTGACGAACTCAAATGGGAAAATTACTTTTCGAAGATTGATTTGAGGTCGGGGTATCAAAAACTTAGAGTTAGAGAAGTTGACATTCCAAACACGGATTCTCGAAAAAGATATGGTTATTATGCGTTCCAATTCAAGTCTTTTGGTTTAACCAATGCCCCTACGGCTTTCATGGACCTTATGAGTAAGGACTTCAGAGATTATCTTAATTCATTTGTAATTGTCTTTATTGGTGATATCTTAGTATATTACAAGAGTGAGGATGAACAAGCAGGACATTTGAGGCTAGTATTGCAAGTACTCAAGGAGCACAAACTCTACGCTAAATATAGTAAGTGTGAATTTCATCTATGATCGAGATCTTTTCATAGTCATATTGTATCTTGTGCGGGTATGGAGATTGATCCGAAAAAATGTAGGCAGTTAAGAATTGTCCTAAACCTCGAACGCCCACTGATATTAGAAGTTCTTGGGTTTAGAAGGGTATTAAGGGAGATTTGTTGACAGATTTGCATCTATCTCTTCTCTCTTGACTACCCTAAACAAAAAGAAAGTTATGTTTGAACGGACAACAGCTTGTGAGAAAGATTCCAAAAGTTGAAAGATAAGATTACCTACGCTCCGGTTTTGACTTTACCGAAGTGTATTGGAGGGTTTGTTGTGTATTGTGACGCTTCTTTAGTAGGTTGTTATTGTGTCCTCATGAAACATTGTAACGTTATAGAATATGGCTCTATGCCACTCAAGGTTGTAACGTTATAGAATATGGCTCTATGCCACTCAAGCTACACAAGAGGAACTATCCGACCCATGATCTTGAAATAGCCGCCGTAGTGTTTTCTTTAATAATATGGATACACTATCTATCTTATACGTTTACTCAAAAAGAATTAAATCTCTGACAAAGAAGGTGGTTAGTGCTTTTGAATGATTATGATATGAGTGTCCTTTCCCACCTTTGGAAAGCCAATGTGGTTGCGGATGTTTTGAGTCGGATCTGTATGGGTAGTGTAGCCCATGTTGCCAATGGAAATGAATAGTTAGTAAAGATGTGCATAGGTTGATCCGGTTGGGTGTTTTACTTGAAAATTCTCGAAAAAGGGTTTTATGGTTCGTCATAACTCTGAATAATCTTTCGTGATTGAGGTGAAATCTAAGCAACATCTTGATCCTCTATTGATGGAGTTTAAGGAATAGGTTCTTTGTAAATATAATGACTCCTTCTCCCAAGGGGGGGATGTGGTACTTAGGTACCAAGGTAGATTGTGTGTACCACATGTCAATGACATAAGAAGGCAAATTTTTTAAAAAAAGCATGGTTGATATTCAATTCATCTGGGTGCCACAAAAATGTATCGTGATCTACAAGATATCTATTAATGGAATGGTTCGAAGAGGGATATAGTGGGGTTTTTGGCCAAATGTTCAAATTTTCAATATGTAAAGTACAAACATTAAAGTCCGGATTAATTCAAGATATAGCTATCCCTACATGGAAGTGGGAAAATGTCAATATGGATTTCATGTGGGTTTGCCTCGTACACTATGTCAATATTATTCCATTTGGGTCATTGTTGTTAGGTTAACCAAATCAGCCCATTTATTTCCGTCAAATCTAGTTATTCGGTGGAAGAATATGCTAAATTGTATCATAAGGAGATTGTGCGAATGCATGGAGTTCCATTGTCTATCATTTAAGAAAGGGGTACTAAATTTACTTCTTATTTTTTGAAACTATTACAAAGTGGACTTGGTACCAAGGTGAAAGTTAGTACCACATTTCATCCACAAGCGGATGGTTTGGCGGAATGAATCTTCCAAACCGTAGAAGATATGTTGAGGGCATGTATAATTGACTTCAAGGGTATTTGGACCATCTACAATTGATTTAATTTTCTTACAATACTAACTATCACTCAAGTATGGCCATACCACCCTTTGAGGGCCTTTACAGGAGGAGATGTAGATCTCCTATAGGGTGGTTTTGGATAGGTTAGTTTGCTCTAATATGTCCCCAAGAAATTAATTAGGCTGTAGAGAATGTCCGACTCATAAAGGATATATTGAAGAAGACCCAAAGTCCGTAAAACCTTATGCGTACAATACAAAGAGGAATCTTGAATTTATGGTAGATGACTTGATCTATTTGAAGATATCACCCATGTCTTTGAAAAAAAAAGTGAAACTTAGCCCCTGCTATGTGTGGCCATATGAGATTTTTAAACGCTTTAGGAGTGTTGCCTATGATTTGAAAATACCTATTGAGTTGTCTCCTGTGCATTCGATTTTCCATGTGTTAATGCTCAAAAACTGCATAGGCGATCCGGTGTCTATTCTTCCTCTAGATGGCTTAGAAGTTGACAGTTGCCTTTCCAATGAACTGGCACTGATTCAAATTTTAGAACAACGAGGGAACAAACTGAAAAATAAGTAAGTAGCTTCCGTAAAGGTTTTTCGGAAGAATCATTTTGTGAAAAGTTCTACTTGGAAGCTGAGACAAATATGATGTCCATTAATCTTCATGTTTTTCCTTACTCTTCTAGACAAGGTTGAGATTAGAAATCCCTCTTATTTTTTGTTTATAAAGGGTTATAAGTTCATTTGAACTTCACTGATTTCCCTTAATTATTCATGTTCTTGTGAAAAGTCATGTTTCATTTGTTCCTTGAATTATATGTTCTTCATAATTATGACACTTTATTATATGGTGTTTATAGTTTAGTTATGTGATATTTCATTGTGAAATTTCTCAAGTGTGTAGTGATGAAATGATGTATTGTCTCCTTGTTGAAAATGTTGAGCTACATAACGAGGATAAGGAAATTCCTCTGTGCATAATGATAAATGATGAAATGTGTGCATAATTGGTAGTTGATATATTTTCTACCTCATAATGATGCACTGTTGTGTATAAGAATCGAGTTAATGTTTCGTCCTTTTATTAAATTATAATTATATAGATTCTGTTGGTCGGGCTGCTAGTCTTGACTCGTAAATTCCAAAAGGATGTTTAAAGTGTCATTCGGGGAAGAATGTTCCCCAAGGGGGGATATTATTATACCTCGGAAATAAAATGACGTAGGATAGAGCCTCACCTACCTAACAATGGTAAAATGGTGTTTTCAAACCTAAATCAATGTAATTAACTTGATTTGGAAGTATTTGAGCCAAAAAGTGAAGAAACAACCATTGCGTCTAGAAACTAGTGAAAGTGAACTAGTCGGTGTCCTTAAGTCTTGTGAATGTTAAAACTATTAAGAATACTTTAAATAGGTGAAATAATATTTTAGGATCAAAACATCATGGTGTGACCCCCCATGGACCACCCTAGGTGTCCTTGAGGAGGACTCAAACATTTGGCCTAAATGTTTCCCAAGGCAGCGGGAATCGGGCATGGAGGGAGAATGTCAGATTCACGGACTAGCTCCACCAAGGACAAAAATGTTGGTCCACATTGCAGACATTATCATGGACTCCTCTGTCCCAAAATTAATTTAAAAAAACTTGAGGGAACACCTCCGCGTTGCTGACTTTTTCCTCAAAGAAAATTCCGAAAATATAAGTCAAGTTTGACTTAGTTAAAAGGTTGAACTAATTGAGGGGTATTTTGCGGTATTTAAGGGAATGAGTATATATTGATTTTAAGTCATATTTACCCCACTTTACCTACCCAAACCAAATTTCAAATTTGTCCCTCTACCCAAAACTCCATTGAAGAACTTTGAAAATTAAAAAAGAAGACCAAATGTCCAAGTTTTCTACTCAATTGCATGGCTAATTCCCTTCATCAAGGTATGGTTTCTTTCACTCTTGGGATTCTTTTCCCCAAAAGGTACGTTTAAAGATGTTTTCAAAATTCTCCAAAATCTATGGTTTTTCTCTACACATAGATCTTCTTTTAAATATGAAATTGTGGATCAATTATGACGAATTATGATCACTTAACGTTGTTTAGGTGAATGATGGATAATTGTTTTTGTTTAGTTGAAATTCCCTTGGACCCATGTTGTTCCCCAATTTCATAAATCTCTGATTTGATATTGTGAATTTATTGAAGATGATGAATATATCAATTGTGTATTTTGATGTTAGTCATGTAACTGATTCATGAATTACCTTATTTTATGTATATGTTATGCATTGTGGGGTTATTTAGGTATGAAGTCCCATTACGAGCAAAAAGGTATGAATGTTGATTCTTCCTAAAACTCAAATATGAAAGATGAATTAATTATATTGTAATGATGATATATCTAATGTTATTGTGGTGTTGATGACAAGGTCCCCTCATACTTAACCCTATATACTTAAATTAGCTATGAAATATATATGTATGTTATGACTGTTATATGATTGAAAGGTAGTTCTAATGATTATACTGAATTGTTAAAGTGAAAAGTTCACTAAGTTACTAGTGTTTCTAAAGTAAAAGTATTGTTCTCACATATGAAAATGGGATCACTCTTGATTCGTCACAAGGCATATTTGACCCTTTGGAGGTCTTTTACAAGCCGCTTAGCTATCACTCATTACATAAGATATGATAAGTAGTGCAGAATTAAAACTTTTTACAAGAATAATACTAAGAAGCTTTATATAAATACTAGGAAGTAAGTTTCATCGTCAGAAGCCAACTTAAAGACACAACTTAATTTCTTAGGGTCAGGACCCTTTACATTGAAAGAAATACATAATAAGTCTTATACAACTCTTAATGAAAAACCTAAAGAAACATAGACTATGTCCTAGAATATATGAGGACATACCGAGTCTTGAGAGAGTGAACTTTCCAAGCTTGAACTTCTAAACTTCTACTTGCCTCCAACCTATACTTATAGAGTATAGAAAAGTATAGGGTTAGTATAAACCTTGTAATAAGTCTAGCAATATGAAAAATCACAAATTAAAGGGGACATTTCGGTTGAAATAAAACTTTCATGCTATTTAAGTAAAACCTTCATAAACATAGTAATAAAAAACATATAAATCATCATCTATCACATAAGGTAGAACTTCAATAATTTTAACATGAGACTACACTTTACAGTGAATCCATAAAACCTTTACAATGAACTCTTTTCATTACATTTTGCACTGAACACATTTACCTTGAAGTTTTCCTATTCAATGTTATCGTAAGACTCACTAAGGTAATACATGAAGTAGCGGCCCATACAATTCCTTCAATACATACCTAAGTGATCCTTAAGACCATCAATGATAGACTTACTTCACCATACATAAAAAGCCAACATTAAATATGAAAGACACTAGAGGAACATACTTATATTTAAGGACTTCACATAAGAACCCTTCTCTAAAAGGACCCCCAAGTTACACATAGTGCAATTTTAAAGTAGCATCCCATACTACTACTCCCACCAAATGCTCCTTGAGGATTCCCCTAGATTACGTACACCACATTCATCATTCATAAACATAATCATAAAAAACATAACCTTAAAATGCTTTATTCACATTAGACATTAAGTCACATAACTTAATTTACATCACATAATGACCCATTCATACATTTCATATAAGGACACACCAATACTCCCTCTAAATGCCTACTTGTGCAATGGATAGATAACGTCCCGTACCAACACCAACCTAAGTATGGCACCCTTTAGAAGACTTAGTTAAATACATTATTTTGTGCATGCTAGATTTAACAAACATAGGCCATAAGATTTAGACATGGAATATCGGTATTAACCCTTACCGGATGAGGGATCCCCACTTTCCTATGGTATGGTCATTCTTGATCCTTTACATGGATTCTCCATTAGCTATTCCTATGCGGACACATAATTAAGGGATGAGGATATTGCTTCTAAGTAACTCATTCTCTTCTAATGAGGAGTACTCATCTCAAGAGTTACATTGGATACAAAATCTCAACTCACGATGTTTAACCACCCCTTCTTCAAATGCTCTACGTTCTAAGCATAAATCTCCCATGGAGTCTTAAAGATTCATTACAATAGGTTTAGGTTAATCTATTCAACACTACATCTTAACTCACGAAGGGTATCCATCCTCCAACCTATCATAGAAAGATCTTGGGAATAGTAAGGTTTCTACTAAGCAATTCATCTCAACTCACAAAGAGTGTTCACCCGAAAACACCTCTTTTTCATACTATAAGAATAGTATGGATGGTCTAGAACAAATATAGAGAGTATTAAATGAGACCTAACGGCGATTAGCCACTCCCACTGGCTAGTTAATGTTTAACAGTATCCCAGTACATACCGTAGTCTTCATTAAGGTATGGGAAGCCTATAGGTCAAACCCAGAACTACACAAGACGATCTCATATGTAAGATCACTTACGCAAGAAATTCAACCATCTTATTAAAGTCTTCAATAGGATTTTACCATGGTTGGGGTATCCCAGGACAGTTGAAGAGGTAGAGAGAATAAATCAAATTGAAGATCTTTAATTTGTGGTAATTGGAAAATTTACTTGAGTGTTGATTTATTTAGAGGAATCAAGGATAATTATACATAAAAAATGTGACATAAAGGGCAACTGTCGAATCGGCCTACTTCATAGTAAATATATCCTCATTCGTTTGACAGAGTAGGAGAACATTATAAATATTGTTTCTAAAGGTGCCTTTCACATCATGTGCAAAGGATGTGTATTCCTACATAATGAGAACTTTTATATATGATTCTCAGTTTAAGGTTAATGAAGAAACATCAATGACATGGAATCAATTTCCTTTCCTAACTTATTATCGCCCTTTTTTTGGAAAAGAATGTTTTTTCTCCTTAGCCACTATTTTTGGGAAAACCTATAAAACTATATGAAGCCACTATAAAAAACACCAGACCTAGTTATGCTCATGTGAAAGTTACAGTTGATCTAAAAGAAAAGTTCCCCAAGGTCGTGCAAATGAAGATAGAGAATTAAGCTACAAGGGAAGTAAGATCTAGAATGATTCGCATCAACTACGACTAAATTACAAAGTATTGTTTTGAATGTAACATGAAATGTCATAACAAAGAGGAATTTAGAAATTTTAATCCACAAACTTACGAAGAATAAAATGAATGTCAAATCAAAGGTCAAGAGATGAAGATCCAGGAACATGCTCACGTACATAAATTACAAAAAAGGGAAATCTAAAAGATAATCTAATGGGTGAATTGTTGGACACCCAGGGCAGTGGAATGTTGTGAGGGATAAATGTACATCTAATAATGTAATCCCTCTTACAATCAAGAACAAATTCGAGTCCTTTGCACATGATGAGAATGCGGAGGACAAAAGTATGCAGGTAGCAATTTCAACAGCAGTCAGTAAATGTAATAGTCAAATAAATGAAAATAATACATCTAATAAATATGAGGATGTAGGAGAAAACATTATGTCAACCAAGGAATCGATCTCGCATTTGTTTGGACTTGCTTTGCAAATAAGATTGTCATTGCAGCAGTTCCTGAGCATAGAGTAGAAAATTAGCAATGGGAAGATAAAAGAGGTGTAAGTAGTATGAGGTGTACTAAGAGTATTGATAATGAACAGAACAAACAAAAAAAAAATTTTGAACATTAAGAAGGTTATTTATATTATTCCTTGACAACATAGTAGAACACAGTCTATTCATCAGTTTTATCATGTTGAAGGTCAAAACGTTGTTAGTAGCAAAGTAGTGAGCTCAAAAGTATAATGTTTGACACAAAGTCCTCTAAGAAATGGTTATGAAAATAATGTTCATATCATGGTGGAATCTACTAGAAATAATAGTTTGGCAGTAGTATTAGTCCTACTAAAGTAAATACCAATGAATCCCAATTTCGATCCATACAAAGAAAATATCCTAATAACGTTCTCCATGATATCATATCATATAATGTGGAAGAAACATACGTGATAGAAGCTTGTGAGCAAAATGGTAATGCAATAATGGGAAATGAAGACACTTAAGATGCATTGAAACACATAGACAATGAAGCTGATTTCTCGCCTAGAGTGATGAAAGCTACAAAAAGAGGTAAAAAGTAAGGAGATGGAGAAAGTGATCAACCTACCAGAATCCAGTTAAAGAGAACGAAATTGACCAATTTTGGGTGATGAATCCATTATTTGGAACATTTGGTCAGTGAAGTCTCAACAAGATATTCAATGAGTTCAAATGTTACACAAATACCATAATATCTCTTTTATTGCTCGTATGGAACCTTTGCAAGATAGTAGATATATCAACAAGTATATTAAAAGACTGAAAATGCCCCTAGCAACCTCCAATTGTAATGGAAACATATGGGTTTTCACTAATCATGAGTATGACATTACAATTGTTTGAGGTACAGAACAACAACTAACTCTTAATATGAAGCATCATATCATGACTTATAATTTTTATATCACCATTGTCTATGCTAAGCATAGTGCATATCAAAGATTATCACTATTGAATGATATTTATCAACCGGGAGAAGATATTATCGGTCCTTGGTTAGTAAGGGGTGATTTTAATGTTATGATGAATGATGAAGAAAAGATAGGGCCTCCCAGTACTAGATGCTGACCATGAATATTTTGAATTTTGTATATCAAATTATGAGTTGACAGAAGTGCCCTATAAAGGTTGTCCGTTTACATGGTGGAATGGTAGAGTAGGTAATGATTGTATTTTTGAATGGTTGGAATGAATTATAATTAATCATGATATGTAGGAATTTTTTCAATCACACTGAAGTTGATCATTTATAAAGAAATGGATCAGATCACGCTTCTCTGATTCTTTCATGTGAAGAGAATAATTGTAGATATAGAAAGTCATTCAGGTTCTAAAACTCTTGACAAATCCTGAAGATTTTAAGGAGGTTGTTAGGTTGATTGGATTTCCAATGATTCTGAAAATCCTTTCATAGCTTTTAAGGAGAAATTCAAGTAACAACCCGAAAATGATTATGCTATGTAATGCCTAAATGTACCTAGAATGCTAGATTAGACCGGACTTATGCACATGGAACCAGACGTCTGAACCCATGTACCAGCCAAGCCAATCAACTTGGTGAGTTAGTTAAGCTAGGAAAGGTTAGGTCCCACTGTGTAGGGAACCCAAATATTAAGATTCACCTGGATGAGGCTTAATCGGACTTGTAAGGCATAATATTAGGCTAGGAGGGTCTAGGGGTAAAATGGTCTTTTCTAGGCTAGGGGTAAGTATTCTAATCAACATATGTATTTAATTAATTAATTAATATAGTGTACAATTAAGGTAGGGTTGACCCAAATTGATACATTTTCGCGAGGTGAGCTCCACCCGGATTCAATCCTTGGTGGAAGTAATATCAAGTTGAATTAATTGGTATTTAATTTTCTGATTTAAATAAGGGAAAATAAGATTTTTTTAATTTAAAAGAGTCCTAGTTTGACTAAGGCTTCAACTAAAACTCCTACTCCTACACTTACTCTCACATCTCTCCGCTCTCTTTCTCACGCCTATCCACTCTCTTTCTCATGAAAAGCCAAAACATTTTTCAAACGGTTTGCGCGTGAGGTTGCGTTGGAGAAGCATTGTTTTCTGTGGGAGTTTGCAGCACTTGAGATCAGGTTTGAAAGGTGTTGAACAACGAAAAAGGTATGTGTTTTCTGGTAGAATTTTTTGAATGTAAGGTGTTTTTGTAATGATTATGTTCATGTATGTATGTTCAGAATTATGTGATGATAAACGTATGCAATGTGTGTGTGTGGCCGTGTCTCTTGGTCTCGAATTGAAGCATGAAAATGGTACGACTTGGAGTATAAAAATGGTATGTTAAATCCTTGTGTTTTTTGTATAAATTACTTTGAAAAATGCATGTAATAATGTACGAAATGTCCACAGAATTGTCATAATGATCTAATGTACAAAGGATTGAGAAAAATATACTAGAAACGATGACCAAATCTCAAAAAATCTGGAATTTTTGTCTCGGCTAAGAATTGATGAAATTTTTGTTTTTTTATAAAAAATGTTTTAGGTGTGAGGTCATTAGTGACTGAACCCAAGACCTCACCATATGCAAGCTACTGAAAATTTTATAATAAAATCGAGGTTAGAAGGAACAGAACTTAGGTCTTAGCCATGTAAGAGAACTTAAAAATAAATTAAAAGAAATTAGGTACATGGGGTTCAAACCCGTGTGTCCTTGTACGAAATTAAGATCAGTCCATGCAAAAATAAAAATAAATAAAATGAGGTGGGTGGGATAGAACCCACAACCTCTTGGATAGGTGAGAAAATTAGGAGAAAAGCTAAAGAAAAATAAAGTTAGGTTGTGGGGGATCGATCCCACACTCACTACAACATTTTATGCCTTCAACCACACTAGAAAAGTGTGGCCTAAACTATCAAAAAGTGTAGCCTTTGATCAAAGGCCACATTTTTCGACTTTAGGCTACACTTTTATGGGGGTTACATAAAGCAGCATTAACATAGACTTTAGGCCACGCTTTCCAAGTGTTGTTGTATCAGCTACACTTGAAAAGTGTGGCCTAATATGTCATAATACCACGCTTTGTGTTACCTCTTATTGCAACATTTCTATCTCCTACAACTACACATTTAAGCGTAGCCTTTGCTTCTTTATTGGCAAGACTTCTAAAGCGTGGCATTTTCTAGCTTATCAACAATAACACTTTGAAGTGTAGTCTTTGCCAATATTCATATGAAAATTTCCAATTAATAAGCTACACAATTAGCGTCCCTTTGACTACACCTTTGAAGGGTTGCAATGTTATTTCATTTAAAATATTTAGATGCCAAAAGTTTTTAATTGAAACATGAGAATATTGTTTCACAATAAATATGCATTAAATTAACTAATGAATCTTCAAATGTACAGATTTGGAATAAACATTTAATTAAAAACAATTTGTCTTGTACTCGACATACCTATAAAGCAATAATTTATGTACTACCAATAAATTTCACAAAACGATGTATAATATATTCAAACTTCTACAATAGTTCAAAAAATCTTAATCATCTAACTCAATCAATCGAATGAATTGCCGACACTTTCCTACACATTCAAAATAAAATTAACACTTAGAAATAAACCATGATAAACAAATCAAACATTAGAATGAAACCATGTTCATTGTTTTCATCTTTGGATTTCATGGAGCTCACATGATCTATGTCGGTTATAGTTATAGTTTCCAAAGAAAGAATAAGGTCAGGATCAAGTAATGCACACAATGAAATGAATGATACCAAATGTGTTTGGATAGGATAATCAAGAGGTGAACTAGACTAAAGTAACGAAACTAGGTCCTTCTTGGTCATTGCACAATGAACCCGATGAAAGTCTTTAAAAACTCCAAGGTATATGAATTAATGAAATTGAAATATGTATGAATGAATGAAGCAGACTCAGTGTTTGGTACAAAAGTCTCCCAAGTTAACTCGTATGTTGAGCCCTCAGTTGGGAAGTCCTAACATTAAGTCCGTGATTCCAAAGTCTCATGGTATAGAAGGGTTGATATCATATATGTGTGTATGAAATATGTTATATGTTGTGTGAAATATGAACATAATGATAATTCATTTGATTCTCATAGCATGACTTTCCTAATCTGATTAGGCATGTGCAACTTACTTGGCTTTCCATAATTCATATCCTTAGGAGAGAGCAATTCTTAATCATGCATGTCATTTGTGTTTACTTTCATACACCCATAATTAGTACAAGTGTGTACTAATTCCATACATTTCTCTATTTTTAGGTGCAGGTGTAGGTGCAGGTGGATGCTAAAGCTTGCGAGACTACGTAGAAACTATACGGACGTCGAGCATTCATTCGGACTTGGTAGGACCTCATCCTTTCGAGGATGCTTATCTTTTGTATTCTATCTTATACGTAGGTATGAGCTAGTGGAGGATGTTCCACTATCGTTTCTTTCTTACTAATTTCCAGACGTCCAATTGGTGCCATTTTGGCAACATTATATTAATGCAGTTATGAACTATTTCCTTCATTTGAATATCTTATTATTAGATGGTTATTGTGAACTGATGTGATATAATGAAATTCTTACTATGAAGTCTATGTATACTTCAAACCAAACAAAATTTTTTATTTTTCAACAAAAATTAACCTATACGATGTAATAACGACGTATGTAGGCTTGCATGCGACCTCTGAGAGGTCAACGACGTCTGTTTCGGTTAGTGTCTAGATCCCGGTCGTGACAATTCAAAAGGGTAAAAACAACATTGACGAAATGGAGCATGGATACTTATGGTGATATCTTCACGAAATTAGTTATCAGATAGGATATTGTTAAAATAAAAGAGAATTTATTTGAACAAGATCCAAATGTCGTTAATAAATTAGTTTTACAAAAGACTCAAGAGGAATTTAAAAGGTATTTTCATTTTGAGAAAATCTTTTGTTAGCAAAAAGAAGGTTATGAATGGTTTGAGAATGGAGATAGAATTACAATGTTTTTTCACAATATAGTGAAGGGTAGAATGGAAAGATCGCAGCTAAAAAGAATACAAAATAGATAGGGGATCTCGTTGGAAGATAAAGAAGGGATAGTTGTTAATGCTATTGATTTCGATCATGAACAATATTTTCAAGAGAGAGATTATAAAGATGTCTCTTTGTTGAGACACATGCCAAGTTCTGTTTCTAAGGATGAAAACATTGTATTATGTAAAATTCAAGATTTAGAAGAGGTTAGAACAATTGTATTTAGCCTAAATGGAGATAGTGCTTGTGGGCTTGATGGTTTAATAGGGAGATTTTATCAATTTTGTTGGGATATTATTGGAAAGATATCCTTACAATGGTTTAGGACTTCTTTTCATGGTAACTCTCCATCACTAATATTAACTTTGTTCTAATACCTAAGAAATAAAATGTACAATTTTTCTATTATTTAAGACCTATTAGTTTGAGTAACTTTATCAATAAGATTCTTTCAAGAATTACCCGTGAAAGGCTTCAATCGTTGCTACCCAATTTGATATCTAGCATTCAATCTGATTTTGTAAGAGGCAGGAGCATCATTGAGAATGTCCTATTGACGTCGGAGATAATTATAGATATAAATAAGAGGGGTAAGACTTCTAATGCAGTCATCAAGCTTGATATGGCGAAATGTTATGATAAAGTATCTTGGTTCTTCCTGATGCAATTTCTAAGAAAGATGGGTTTTTCTAATAATTTTGTTGATTAGATATGGAGGTTGGGAGATAATAATTGGTATTCGGTGTTGATTGATGGTCAGTCACATGGGTTCTTTTATTCTACTAGGGGTGTTAAAAAAAGGAGACCCCGTTATCTTATGCGTTATTTATTATATATGCAGAAGTTTTATCGAGGGCTTTGAATGCATTGTTTGATGATGTAAAATTTGTGGGATTTGGACTCCCTAAATGGAGTGCACAACTCAACCATCTTGAATATTGAGATGATACTATTTTTATACGTCTACTGACAAAGACTCTCTAAAGAGGACAGTTGCAATTTTGTAGGATTATGAAGCACAGTTTAGCTAAAAAATTAATAAAGATAAAATTTATTCTTTATGCATCAAAGTGTTATAGGAGAACTGTGTACGGTGGTAGAGGATGCAGGACTACTTCTCAGTGTCAGTTTCAACTAAAATATTTGGGTTTCCCTATTACACATATGAGGAAAAGAAAGGAGCTATATGCAAAGTTAATAAGAAAGGTAAGGGACAAGTTTCAAGCCTGTAAAGGCAATATGTTGTCTTTTGGGGGAAAGGAGTTGTTAATTTCTAATTTATTACAATGTATTCCGGTTCATAGATTATCTGACATTATTCTCCCTAATTTTTTTGTAATGAACTCCATAGAATATTCACAATAATATTATGGAGTCAGAATATTTTAGTCAAAAGCAAACATTGGGCTGCTTGGGACAAGGTTTGCCTACCAAAAATTTAAGGAGTGTTGGGTTTTAGATGAATGGTTGATGTTTCTCAATCATTGTTTTCTAAGACTCGGTGGAAAATTAGAACTCAAAGAGCTATATTTGAAAACTTTATGTATAACAAGTCCTGCAAGAAACAAATTCATGCATTAATTAAATGGAAAGGAGGTTCTCAAGTACGGAGTAGATGCTAGAAAATAGTGAGAATATTGAACAGAACTTGTGGTAGGAAACAAAGGGAGGTACTCCTAGCATTTTGTTTCATAATTGGACAAATCTTGGGCTTTATATCTCCAAAATTCTGAATTTCAAGGGTATCATTATATGGAAGATATAGATGTTTTCTAAAAGAGGATGGTTGGGTCTTTGGTACATTACAAGTTCTTCTGCCTAATAATATAGTTGAGTATGTTAGAGTAAATATGGGTTACTGTACGCGATCTGAAGAAGTAGATAAACCGTGGTGGATTAAGTCTAGTAATGGACAATTCTCTGTCAAATTTTCTTGGGTCACTATCAAAAATTGATCGATAACAGATGAAGACTTTAAGAATTTATGGGTGAAGGGTCTCCCTTTTAAAATTTATTTTTTGCTTAGATAGGATGGACGGAAAGAGTTCATGTGGTACTATGCTATCTTCTTGGGATTCATATTGTTCTGATTTATTTCATTGTTGTAGTTCTCCAATGAATTGAACATTAGAACATTTGTTTTTATAAGGAGAAGTACTTGATTTTATTCGAGACTACTATGCTAGGACTGCAGGATTACGGGGTCCTTGGGTACATATTACACAAACTAAGAATAAATGGTGGGAATTCCAGAGTATTAGTAGACTGAAGAACATGTATCATGAAATTCCTAATATTATGCTTTGGTTTCTATGGAATAGGGAAACAAATTTTTACATGGAGGTTTTTATTCTACTAATAAGGTAATATGGCATATTGATGCTACCATTCACATGTTTATTAGGCTAAACTAGAACTTCTTCAATTTTCTTAATAATTTGTCTGAGATGGTTTGTCCACTTCAAAAGCACAAACCTGTTTTTCACAATATCACTGTTAGATGGATCCCACCTCCTTTAGGGTGGTTGAAATGTAATACCTGTGGTGCTTCTATAGGTAATCCAAGTCCATGACCTGCTGCTTTCTACATGAGAAATCATGACGGAAATTTAGTAGGAGCTAAAGGCTTAAAAATTATTGATTCCTCTAATTTTGTGTAGAAGGCTAAGGCTACATAAAAAAAGGCTTCAATACTGTTTGAATAAAGGATTCTCAAACTTTATCTTCAAAACAAATTATATATCTTTCGTTAACATTATTAATGGATCTTGGGAGGTTCCTTGGAGTGTTTCAATGGAACTTAATGCTATTAACATAATCAGAAAAATCATTACAGTGAAAGTACAACATTCTTTAAGGGAGGGAAGTACTCTAGATAATTTTTCTGCTAACTTAGTTTTTAATTTTGCAGCTACATACGAATTCAACTCATTTAAGGAAGCCCCAAGTACATCTCCGAGAATATTCAATCTTGATAAAGATAGTACTCCAACTATGAGAATTAAACATAAGAACTCAACAAATACTAATAATTAAGAGTTAGTAGATACCATTTGTAAAAGTTACACTATTGAGTTAATAGTGAGGCCACTAAAAAAGTTTTTGGATTGATGTTAGTTAAGTCAAAAAAAGATTCGATTGATTGACAGCTCCTAGCACCTAGTGAGAGCGTTGAGGTGTATTTTGGTACTGACCCACACCTTAAAAGCACAATTCATTACCTTCAGCTAAGGTAAACATAGTTTAACTCTATCGAAATGTTCTATCATAACAGACTTGAAATAGTAATCTAATTCGATATCTAGACTTTTAAGGTGGTTTTAATTCCTATTGAGGGATTCGTTCCGTTGAAGGATAGTGATGAACTAGAAAATTATTTCAAGTAGTGTTAGAACACATGATATCGATAATACTTCTGAGTTAACGCACTTCACTTATGAAATTCTAGTTTTTACCCATTGAATTTGTGATCTTATCAAAGAGAAACCTGGATTCTTTTACCCACAATTGATGATAAACATTCATCACAAAAGAGGGGTGCGATTGGGATAAAGTGATATAAATTATTGATTGTTTGAATCTAAAATTAATGAAGAACTCAAAATGGTAATAAATTATTTGATAAAGTTTCAGATCCATTCGAACATGAGGTTGAGAACTAGCTCATAGAAGTATAACACCAGTACAAGCAGTTGGTGTGGAGGGCAATTTGAACAATGGATATCTGTGAAATAGTTTCGAAGTAGAAAGAAAGATTATAGACCTGTTGTAAGACCCCAAAATGAGTTAGGGTATCTAGAGCCTAACATGTTTTTCATAAGGGTCTAAGGTCCTAAAATAGTTTTATAATGAGGTATTGAGGCAACGTCTAATGATTGAGGTTAATTAGAAGTCTAACATTAAGGGACGAGTAAGACATTTTACGACTAGTCACCTATATGCCTCATGTTTCTAGGTGTGCTTATATATGTAGGTCATGATCTTATGAGGTCTTTATATGAGTTATAATGATTTTTATTGGCAGCATGTTATGTTTCATGAAGTTTTGAGGTCAAACGTCCTAGAATGTCCATGACGTTCCAAAGTTAGCCCTTGAGACGTGCATGTGTGTCATGAGTGTTATTAGTATGTTTGGACATTTTGCGAGTATTTGTTTTGGGTGAAACTTATGTGGAAGGGTAGACATGTTAATGTATTCATTTATGTCGGAAACGTCCGGGTATGATTCCTCAAGGACCCTGTAACAGGCCCTAAAGGAGGATGCAAAGACATTCAATACGCTTCCTTGGTAGTATAAATCGATGAAACGAAGAGACGATTTGTTAGTCCACCAATGCCCCGTCAATAGGGGGTAATCACTCAATACGTAGACTAGTTAAGGCTCAGGTCAATTGGCAAGCCCCAGACCCAAACGAAAACCCAAAGTACGATCCGTCGATGGACTTACTGGGCGTCGATGGGTCCGTCGATGCATGTTGTCTAAAACTGCCATTCACGCTATAACTTTATGGGGTGAATGGGAAATTCAACCCACATTCTAACCTTACCCTAGGTTGTTTATTTGGTTATTTTTGGGTTTATTAAGTTGATAAGTAAAACGTGACAACCCCATTCCCAATCCATGAATTCAAATTAGTCTTCCTTGTCCAATAATATCCTCTCTAGAAACATCCATTGGAAATGAAGCTTAAGAACAACTTGGAGCTTTGACTCCCATGGGTTATTCATCAATTTTCAGTTGTTTTATTATTTAATGAGTTATTGTAATCCTTCATCTCTAGTTAATATTAAATCTAGAGCATTTTTCTCAAAGTTATCAAACAAAAAATATGATCAAACTTCTCCTTCTTCAATCTAGACATGGATTCTTTCTCAAAATGTTTTCAAAGCCTTCCTCATGATTATTTGATGTTAATATGATGATTGTAACCTGAATTTTAATCAAATTGTATGATGAACCCGTACTCTCTTCAAACTCTCATTTTAGCCATGTATGGGCTTTGTGATTTTGATCTTATGTAAATCGAATTGTGTTTCAATGTTGTTAATTTGCTTATATCTACCTTCTAGTCTGTGTATTTATGGTGAATTTTATTTGAGTGATTCATGTGGATGAATGTTTGATTGTTTGAATAAAGTTACTCTATAATGTAGTATCTTGTGATCTTGATGCTAGAATGAATCATCTTAGCTACTGCCTACATTGTAATGCAATGATAAATTAGGTGTAATTTATCTAGTTTGATTTGATACAATCGAATTGGTAAGGATTGATCTATGTTCTTCTAGTTTATAGATTGATATCGTAATGTACATGATGTGATCTCAATTCTTGGGTAGATGAAGCATTCTTTAGCTTAGGATATTACCTCTTTAGCTACTCCCTTACATGTATATTATTAATGAACTATGGTTTATGATAAATTCCAGGGATATCGGTGAGTTATCTATGTTACTCTTCTTCCTATCGATTGATGAATGTAATTTATTCACTTTGATCTTGACGTTATAGCACATGAATGTAGGATTTTTTTTATGTAGAAGATACTTGTAGCTACTTCCTTAGAAATGAAATGTTGATGAAATAGGGGTATTGATCAATGAGGATCATAGGAGGATGAATATTTAAGAATGACTTTTCTTCTCTACTTTTCTATATAATTGTTAATTGATGAATACTTGTATGGCATTATGTGGTATGGTCCACTTATGGTGACGGAGTTTAGTTTATTGTTATTATATAAATGATGTGATCATGGCATTAAATGCAATTGTCTATGAATATGTGATGGTGATGATCACCAATGTGAACTCTAAGCCTAGTCTCTTATTCCAGGTGTGATCTAGGTTGTATGACTGTTCTATAAGCATGTGGATAACTATGTTAGGGATAGGTTTAGTTGCTACCATTGATGATTTGTTATGGTTGATAATTCATTACCTATGTACCCCTATGTGAAAGTGTGAATACCTAAGGTTAGGAGTCTTAAGTGTAATATGAAGTTAGCTTTGTCTCCTATGCTAAATTTTGTTGTGTGGTCTATGCTTTCTTGTGCATTGTTGTTCTAAAAGGGTGGCTACCTCAATATGTTGTTGATAGTCATTATGTGATAATTTTGACCAACGTACACGCACTAACACATTATGCATGCTTACAAGTAGTATAGGTTCATGGTGTCTAATGAAAGGTATTCTTATATGCACTAATCTCTACTATTTTGCATGTAAGGTATGTGTCTATGAAACATGTTATGCATTCCCTTAACTAGGATGACTTGATAGGTATAATAGTATGGCAAAGGTTATGGGACCTTGGCTATTCATTACACATATGTGCCTTGATAGGATAGTTCCTAGGTTTTGTTTACTATGTACATGAATGTGAATGCATGATTATGTTAATGTATGAACATATGTGGTATTAATGTATTATGTGTAAAGGATTCTCACATATATGTATACACACACACACATGAATGATGATCAAGTTAATAGATGGTCACATGAAAGGTGTTTTCATGAGTATCCTAAACTAGATAGGTGCTTGCATATGCTATGTCCATGTGAAAGGACTTCTCTTCTCGATGACCTACGAGCGAAGCATATGAGGGGTTAAATCTCCTAATCTTTCACTATATAAAATAAAGATAAAAATGACTTTTAAATAAATGGAACTTATCTTAGAACTGTGAGAACTTAGCCATGTTGGGAGTATGACTCACAAACAACTCTCTGATCAGAACCACGGACTTCCAATAAGGGTCCATGGTCTGATCGACGTCCCATAGATGGGCAGTCGTGGTTTGATAATCGACTTCACTGTTTAGTTTTTGTTTAAGATAGGGTGATTAGTTTATTTGTTATTCAATTAATTAGTGGTTACGGACGATTAAAATTAGTCAACTAAGGACTATATAAGCCATCTTAATTCATAAACTAACTTAACACCTCAAAATTTCTCAAACCCAATTCTGTCCAACTTCTCTCTACTTTTTCTCTTTATTCCAATGACCACTATATATGATCAAGCTTCAAGGATAAATAGGGCTCGAAGACTAATCTCCATCATTCTTCAAGGAATCCTATGGTATGGAAGCAATTCACTCTTGGGATCTCTTTCCCCAAGAGGCTATTAAAAATTGTTTACCAAAGACGTCTAAAACATGAGTTTTCATCCATTTTATTGAATTGTCTTTAAATTTATTTGATGTTGAATTCCTGTGGTTATATTGATAAATTATGATAGTTTATTGGTTATTGTTAATGTTCTTATTTGTCACGACCAGTGTGTAGACCCCTGATGAGACCGACGTCGTTGACCTCTCAGAGGTCGTTGACAAGGCTACATACGTCCTTGTTACTTTATCTAGGGTAATTTTAGCGAAAAATTTGATATTTTTCTTTACATAACATTCATATAAGGCAATCTACTTAAACACATAAGCATTCACAATCAACCATCTGATGTTAAGATCATCAAATGAAAGAAATAGTTTAATACTGCATTAAGTGTATACTTGCCAAAATGGCACCAATACAATGTCTGAAATTAATTGGAAAATGAAACACTAGTGGAACATGCTCCACTAGCTAAAGCCTATATCTAACCTAGATAATAAAAGTAGACAACCTCTAAAAAATGAGGGCCTATAAAGTCCGGATGAAAGATCTAACATCCACGTGTTCCTGCACCTAAAAGTAGATATTTGTATTGAATTAGTACACACTGGTACTAGGCATGGGTATATGCAAACACACACCAAGGACATGCATGAGCAAGAATGTCTCTTTCCTAACAACGTGAATTATGGAAGGTGAAGTCTGTGGACTAGCAAAATTTGGATTAGTTAAGTCAATTGACCTGCCAAATTTTGAATTGGAAAGTCATGCAATGAGTGTAACAGGCATCATCAAGCTTATGATTTTGCAAACAGCACATACCATATTTCACATATCATATCACGTACTTCATATCATTCTTTCATATGACATGACACCTTGGAATCATGGAATTGGCATTAGGACTTCCCAAAATGTGGGATCAACATATGGGACCTCAACTAGGGAGCCTACTTTAGAAAAAATAGAGCCTGCTTCATTCATTCATACGTACTTCAATTTTCATTCTTTCATACACTAGCGCAATCACCAGTCATACCTAGAATGTAGTTTAAGACTATCATTGGGTTTGCTGTGCAATGACCAAGAATAACTTAGTGTCATTACTTAAGGCTAGCTCACCTTTTGATTATCCTATACTAACACCTTTGGTACCGTTCATTTCATTATATGCATTATTTGAGGCTGGCCTCATTCATTCTTTGGGAACTTTAACTTTAACCGTCATAGATCATGTGAGGATCATGAAATCCAGTGTCTCCCCCACACCGAAAAGATGTGGAATCCCCGGCCAAAGTTACCCAAAACTTGCAAGCATACATGGGAATTGAACCCCGCTAGATCCCTATATTGGTTGTATAAGTTCGTAGACTAGGAGATATAAGGAGACCCATACCAGGCATGCCGGACAGTCCCCTCTCATGAGAGTTACGTGAACTCATCCCGAAGGATGGCATCACTGCTCATAGGTAACCTATTGGTGCTCCATATAAAGTTCCATTACATTCAACTCATAGATCATGGAAGCTTGCTTCTAGCATGAGGACATCATAGCTCATTAGATGATTTCTCATATCATCATTAGTATTAACAATGAATTAACTCCAATACTTTCGTTAGAGTGTTCAAAAAGACGGGGCTCTTCATTAACTTTATACTCTCATAGGTGAGTATGTTTTGGTAACATTTACTTAGGTTCATTTGAGATTTGTCTCATTTTTCACATTAGCCTCTTATCATGTTGTTACCACATTCATTAACTTTAGCACATTTGCTCTTCATAATTACTCACCCCTTTATATGAATGTTCATTTAAACTTATGTCAATGCACTTGGACACTTAATGTTTTCCACACTCTTAATTAACCCTTCTAGGTTTACATCATTTCTTCACATGTATTTTAGTTTCACTTACTTTTAAACGTATGCTAGACTTATGAGTCCACGCATACAAGCCATGAGGATTCATTCATAGTTACCAAATATTATCTAGTACAAGACTTATGCATCTTATAGATATGCCAAGATATTTATTTTTACCTATAGAGGCAGCATTCATTAATTATTTACTTACGTATGACTTACATGTCAATACGGAATTGGGTAAGGGAACCGGACTTCGAATTCCTTGGACAACACTTAGTTAATTTTTTGTCACCTAATTTTGGATTTACATTTCGGCTTGGGAAACCCGATTTCGAATCCCCTCACCAACAATTTTTTCCTTTATTTTTCCCTCCCCTCACTTCACCTAAGGCATTTTAAGCATTAGGGGATCCGGGATCGAACCCTCGTAGAATCCTTCTCTTTCTCCTAAGGTTTTTCATGTTGCCCGAGAGGAGGTGGGTTCGAATCCCATACCTCTCATTATTATTATTTTTTTTTTTAATTTCTCTCATTGTCTCCTCCTTCAGCCAAGAGATGGTGGGTTCGAATCCCACTCTTCCCATTATTTTTATTAACTTAAAAATTTCCCTTTTACTCTCTTGTTTGGCCGAGAGGTTGTAGGTTCGAATCCCACACCTCTCATTTTTTCTAGCTTTCATGTAGTGAGGTCTTGTGTTCAATCCCCACTTACCTCATACGTTTTAAATTTATTTTTATACTTTTCAAACTTCAAGTATCATGTCCGAGAACTCCATCACCAAGTGCTAGAAATTTTATTAAATTTTCTAGCCTTTATTTAACAACATTCATACGTTCGTTTTGTGGTATTTTCACAATTTGTTTAACGCGTTTTGGGTGTACATTCATTGTTGTTTTAGCTTAAATTTTTCCACTTATGATCAGCCACCTTATACTTAATTTAAACATCACAATTTACACACCTTATGCACAATAATTCCTATCATTAAACAAGCCATTTTAAGACTTCAAAGCAGCGAAAAACAACAAACATTTTACACATTGCACCACATCATTTTAGGTAGACCTCATTGAACATGATTGCTATTTCCAAACACAAAATCACAAAGAACATCATATTTAAAACTTTGCTACCAGCAAACGTACGAACAACAAGATTTCTAACATAAATTACATTGAAATGGGAAGGAGACTAGGGACATGGAATTCGACAATTAAGGGGAAAACCATAGTTTCATACGTTGAATTTTCTAGATAGAAATTTCTCTTCGAGAACATATTCCAAGAGAGAAAACCCATACCTTGTTGTAGGTTTCCACACCTTCAAAGTGCTTCACAAATCCTCCACTAAACCTTCAACACGATCCAGTCGAGAAGATGATGTAAAATTTTCGTTTCTTATGTTAGCTTGGTTGTTTGTATATTTTTTTGTAAGTCCTTTGATTGTATAGAACTTCTGATTGTTTTCTGTTTTTGCAGCAAATAAAGCAAAGTGGATGACAGAGAGAGAGGTTTAGGCGTGTGAGAGAGTTTGTGTGAGATAGTGCCCCTTAAAACTAGGATAGTGTGCAAGACTTAGTCAATTTAAGTTAATAAATAATAAGTAAGAACTAAAAATCAGATTTACCCTTTTTATAGTATGATATTAATTAAAAAATATTAATTAATTACATTAATTTACCCACATAAATAAAAACAATTTAATTCATTGCTTCCACCTAGGTTCGAACCCGGGTGGAGCAAGACTTTACTCTTAAAGTCCATTTTCGGCCCTCTCTCACCAAAATACACCTCCACCTTAATAATTAAATAATTAAATATATATCTAGGCTAATTATAATATTACCCTTAGACAGGGAAAAGAGCATTTTACCCCTAGACCCTCCAAACTTATGATTTTCCCCTTTTAAGTCCGGTAAAGACTCATCCGGGTAAATCTTCATATTAGGGAACCCTACATGGATGGAACAACCTTTCCTATCTCAACTAACTCCCCAAGTTAGTTGGATTTGATGTTTCAAGGGTTCAGAGGCCTGGTTCTACGTGCATCAATCCGTGAGAACACAGTCTAATCGTAGACATTCTACGCACATTAAGCATTACGTATCTTATACATTTTTAGGGTTGTTACAATATCCCCCCTTTAGGACAATTCGTCCCCGAATGACACTACTATCTATCTAGCAAAATGCCAGTGATAACATAAAATCAAAATCATGCATTTGTAACTCAACCAAATCTGCACACATAGTCTTACCATATACAACTATTGCGCAATCCTTCTATACTCTATCAGTTCTTACATTTTCTCCTAAAGGTGTACCGATGACTATAGGATCATGGAAAACTTCAGAAATTATCTCAAGAGTGAGAGCAAGCAAAGGAGTTACAAAGGAAGATGAAGACTCTGGGTCAAGTAAGGCATACACAGAAGTTGAGAATACTTGCAGCATGATTGTGACCACATCAGCGGACTTCTCCTGCTCCTCTCCGCCATTCAGGGCGTAGAACCTATACCTCTTAGGAGGCTCGATTGCTGTTGCACCCTGTAGATGAGGCCTAGGTTGAGCATTACCTCCAGCCTGACCCCTGTGGGCAGTCCTTGACCATGTGCCCTATCTTTTTGCAACCGAAGCAGGCATTGGTGCCCTGTCGGCACTCTCCACTGTGATCATGGCCAAACTTGGCACACTCCTTTTTGGGACGCTGCACCTCACCTCCATGGCCCTTCTCAGGCTCGAGTCTACCTTCTCTAGGGGTTGCACACCTCGAAAAGTAAGATTTCCCAGAACTCTGTTTCCCCTTTTTGAAATTGGGTTGTTCACAAACACCGAAGTTGTTCCTATTTTCTCCATTGGTAGGACCTGCTTGATCAGAAGGCTTAGGCCTCCTAAAATCACGAACGACCCTACTCTTCCGGCTAATCTCTACCTGTTGGACATCCACCATCAGCCTAGAAAGGTCCATGTTATAGTGGAGCATCGCAGACCGACAGTCCTCCTCCAAATCTCTGGTGATCCCTGTGAGGAACCTTCTCATCTCATCCCTGCTGTTAGACACTAAGGAAGTGGCATACCTGGAAAGCTTAACAAACTTCAAGGAAAACTCCCTGACAGTCATAGATCCTTTCTTCAGGTTGATAAATTCCTAAACCTTAGCTTCCCTAATCTCCCTGGGGAAGAATCTCTCAAGAAAAGTTGTCTTAAATAAATCCGATGTAATCGAAAATCCGCCCAACGCCCGGATATCTTGCCACATCTTGCACCAAGTCTGTTTAACATCCTTGAGCTAATAGGAAGCCAGCGTAGCTTTTTCAGTATCTTTGGCCCCCATAGCCACAAAAATCTTGTGGACCTCGTCCACAAACTCTTGGGGATCCTCATAAATTTGGAGCCTGTAAAGATAGGAGTATTCATCCTCGTGAAGTCTCTTATCCTATCAGCCATGCTACGTACTGGTGGGTCCTCCCTCTGAACATTCTGTTTGTTGGTCTAGGCCATCATAACCTTGGACTGCATTGTGATGGCCTGAGCAATTTGTGCCAGAGCGGTCCGCACCTCAGCTTCAGTCAACCCAGCTGGGTTAACTGGGATGGCCACTCCTTCAGCAGGAGCTTGGGGTGGAACCTGATTGTCCTTAGAAGTTGTTCCTCCTCTTCTCTAACTAATGTTTCTCTTAGTATTCATTCTCTGAAAACAGAAAGAGTTGATGTTAGACATGCTCATAACACCAAGAAATTGGACATTAGCAAAGGAACGATATGATCAGAAGAAGGGAGATTTTCTACGCATCATGCAGTCTCTACTTCATGATAGTGGTGCACTTCACTACCATGACTTAGAAACTACTCAATGTGGTTGATGTGAACTTATTATCCTCGGAATTTAACCTAGTGCTCTGATACAAACTTTGTCACGATCGGAGGCTAGACCCCAGACGAGACCGGCGTTCTTGACCTCTCAGAGGTCGCAGACAAGCCTACATACGTCATCATCACTTCATCTAGGGTAATTTTAGCGGAAAATTTGAACTTTTTTTTACTTAACATTCATATAAGGAAATCTACGTAAACACATAAGCGTTCAGAATCAACCATCTAATGTTAAGATCATCAAATGAAAGAAACAGTTTAATATTGCATTAAGTGTTTACTTGCCAAAATGGCACCAATACAAAGTCTGAAATGAATTGGGAAATGAAACACTAGTGGAACATGCTCAACTAGCTAAAGCCTACATCAAACCTGGATAATAAAAGTAGACAACCTCAAAAGAATGACGGCCTATCAAGTCAGGATGAAAGCTCCACGTCTTAATAGCTGCAACGTCGTACTATAAGATCTAACGTCCACCTGTGCCTGCACCTAAAAGTAGATATTTGTATCGAATTAGTACACACTTATACTAAGTATGGGTATATGCAAGAATACACCAAGGACATGCATGAGTAAGAATGGCTCTTTCCTAACAACATGAATTATGGAAAGTCAAGCATGTGGACTAGCCAAATTTGGATTAGGAAAGTCAATGGACATGCCATATTTTGAATTGGAAGGTCATGCCATGAGTGTAACAGGAATCATAAAGCCTATCATTTTGCAAACATCACATATCATATTTCACATATCATATCACGTACTTCATATCATTCATTCATATGCCATGACACCTTGGAATCATGGACTTTGCATTAGGATTTCCCAAAATGAGGGATCAACATATGTGACCTAGACTAGGGAGCGTACATTAGCAATCACAGAGCCTGCTTCATTCAGTCATACGTACTTTAATTTTCATTCTTCCATACACTAGCGCAATCACCAGTCATTCCTAGGATGTAGTTTACGAATCTCATCGGGTTTGCTGTGCAATGACCAAGAATAACCTAGTGTCTCTCACAATCTGAAAAGAGTGGAATCACCGGCCAAAGTGACCCAAAACATGCTAGTGTACATAGAAATTGAACCCTCTTGATCCCTATATTGGCAGTATAGGTTCGAAGACTAGGAGATATAAGAAGACCCATACCCGGCATGCAAGATAGTCTCATCTCATGAGAGTTATTTAAACCTCTGCACTTCCCAAAGGAAAGCAACATCGCTCACAGCTAGACTATCAGTTCTTAGTATAAAGTTCCATTACATTCAACTCATACATCATGGAAGCTTGCTTCTAGCATGAGGATATCATAGCTCCTTAGATGATTATCATTTTAGAATTAGTATAAGTGTGAATTCACTCCAATACTTTCATTAGAGTGTTCATAGAGACGGGTCTCTTCATTAACTTTATACTCTTATAGGTGAGTATGTTTTGGTAGCGTTTACTTAGGCTCATTTGAGATTGCTCTCATTTTTCACATTAGCCTCTTATCATGTTGTAACCACACTCATTAACTTTAGCACATTTTCTCTTCATAATAACTCACCCCTTTACATGAATGTTCATTTCATCATATGTCAATGCACATGACCACTTGGTGTGTTCCACACTCTTACTTAAACCTTCTAGGTTTATATCATATCATCACATACATTTTGGGTTCACTTACTTTTAAACATATGCTAGACTTATGAGTCAACTCATATAAGCAATGAGGATTTATTCATAGTTTGTGTAAGTGATTTATGTGTACCCAAGATTATGTGGTACAAGACTTATGCATCTTGCCGATATGCCAAGGTATTGATTTTGATCATTAGAGGCAGCATTCATGAAGTATTAACTTAGTTATGAATAGGTGACGGAAAACTTAGGTACCAGGACAGGTTGTGTGTGCAGACGTGGATGATTTGCAAACCAAGATTGTTATAGAGGCCAATGGTTCCAGCTATTCGATACATTCAGGTTACACCAATATGTATCATGACCTCAAGCAAATCTATTGGTGGGATGGCATGAAGAAGGACATTGCTGAGTATGTGGCCACGTGTCCTAATTGTAAGCACGTTAAGGCAGAGCACCTTAAGCCTTGTGGTCTTACTCAAATGTTTGAGCTTCTGACTTGGAAGTGGGCGACCATTAACATGGATTTCATGGTTGTTCTTCCGAGGACTAAGAGACAACATGACTCCATATGGATTATTGTGGACAGGATGACTAAGTCTGCCCACGTTATCCATGTGAAGTCTATTTACAGGGCCAAGCATTATGAGAGACTATACATTGATGAGATTGTGATGTGGCATGGGATGCATTTTTCAATCATTTTGGATAGAGGAGCTCAGTTCACTTTGCATTTCTAGAGATCCTTCTAGAAGAGCATAGGCACGCAGGTAAATCTCAGTACTGCTTTCCATTCTCAGACAGATGGGCAGGCAGAGTGCAGTATTCAGACGTTGGAGGACATGTTGAAAATGTGTGTGATTGACTTCAGGAGTAGTTGGGATGACCATCTGCAATTGATAGAGTTCTCGTATAATAACAACTATCACTCCAGCATTTGGATGGCACCGTTTGAGGCACTATATGGTAGGAGGTGTAGGTCTCCCATTGGGTGGTTTGAGGTTTGAGAGTCATCCATTTTGGGTTCAGAGATCATTCTTGAGGCCTTAGAGAAGGTTAAGGTTATTAGGGATAGCTTGGCTACTTCTTACAGTCGATAGAAGTCTTACTCATATAATAGGAAGCGACCCTTAGAGTTTGATGTTAGTGACTAGGTCTACTTGAAGATATCACCTATGATGGGGGTGATGAGGTTTGGCAGGAAGGGGAAGTTGATTCCAAGGTACATTGAGCCATACAAGAATCTATAGCGTGTGAGTGATGTGGCCTATGATTTGGTGTTGCGTGCGGAGCTAGCTTCTGTTCATCCAGTCTTTCATGTCTCTATTTAAAAAAGTGTCGTGGTGATCCATCATCGATTCTGCCTGTTTAAAGTTTAGGGGTTGATGAATAGTTGTCCTATGAGGAGTTTCCCGTTGAGATTTTGGACCGGCAGGTGAAGTGGTTGAGAAACAAGAAGGTTGCCATAGTGAAGGTAATGTGGAGAAACCATCTTGTTAAGGGTGTTACGTGGGAGGACGAGGCTGATGTGAGATCCCGCTATCCTCATCTTTTCAGCTCTAGAGGTTAGACATCCTACTATTAAGTCTATGTTTCCTTATCTCCTTATTCTTTATTGTTACCGCTTTAATGTGTAAAGCACTTATGTTATTATATGACTTGCATTGTGCTAGATAATTAGAAGTGCTATCTGGGGATGAATATTCCTATGGGGGGGATAATGTAACAACCCGAAAATAACTATGCGAAGTAATGTTAAAATGTACCTAGACTGCCTAGATTAAACTGAGTTCACACGTCTTGATGCGCGTGGAAGCAAACCTCAGAACCTATGCAACAGCCAAGACAACCAACATGGTGGGTTAGTTTAGCTAGGCAAGGTTGGGTCCAGCCATGTAGGGCACCCGAATATTAAAAGTCACCCGGATAAGTCTTAACCGGACTTTAAAAGGGGTAATGTTACGTTTGGAGGGTGTAGGGTAAAATGGTCTTTTCCAAGGTAAGTGTTGTATCGTAATACCCTATGTATTTAATTAAGTAATTAACTAATGTAATTAGTGGACGGTTTTGGTTGTGTCGACCCGGATTTACCCGTTTCGCGAGTTAAGCTTCACCTGGGTTCGATCCTTCGTTGAAGCCGTATTAATTGAATTAATTGATATTTAATTGTCTGATTTGAGTAATGACAGGTTATTCATGTCACTTAAGAATTAGAAAATCAGATTTTTATTCAAATGACAAGGAGTTCTAGTTCGACTAAGTGTTCACCTAAAACCCCTACTCCTAAACTTACTCATACGCTTGTCCACTCTCTTTCTCGAGTTATTTTATCAATAAAAAACATAAATGAATAGTTCATCACTCGTGAATAACTTGAACGCTAAAGCTCAAAGAAAAACTCGTCTAAAAAGGAAAAGCAAAAGCAAATTTCTCGATGGGTTGTTCTTGAGATTTCGATGGTGAGGTATTGATTTCGTGGGAGTTGGCAGTGCATTGGATCAATTTGGAAACAGTGTTGAGCGATACAAAAGGTATGGGTTTCTTCATCTTAATACCTTTCCCAAGAGAGCCCTAGGATTCAGTCGTATTCTAATCTGAAAACTAGTAATGTTTCCCCTTTGTATGTCCCTATTACTAGCTCCCATCGATTGTTATAGGTTGGGTATGTTTCCTTGTAGAATTTAGGGATGTAACGTGTTTTTGTGATGATTATGTTCATGTATGTATGCTAAGATTTATGTGATTGTTTAGTATGTTGTAATTACCCAAAAATCAAATATGCTAAGTAAAGTACTGAGGACACTAGAACCAGCCACCCTAGGACCCTAGGGGTACCCACATAGATCACACCCCACCGTATGCACTCAACCCGTGGGGGTGAGGCTTCCCGGAATGGTGTGGGGGACAAGGTCCCACGGCTCCATGCGTCTGGAACTGGGTCCCAGGGCCTATGCACTCCCCTATCCAACAAACTTTATGAGTTCGTTGAGCTAGGTGGACCTAGGTTGGGCGAGGTTAGGACCCCGAATACGAGTTTACACACGAGTGTGTCCAAACCGGACATGAAAGGTCTAGGGGTAAAATGGTCTTTTCCAAGTCAAGGGTATAATATTTACCCTAAGGAATTAAATAATTATTAATTAATTTAATTAAAGAATTGGTTCTGGTCGAATCGACCCAAAACAACCCGTTTCCGTGAATCGGCTCCACCCGGGTTCGAGCCTTTGTGGGAGCATTAAATTAATGGTGTAATTGTGATTTAAGATCTGATTTTTTGTAAGGGTATATTGGTCCTTTCACGTGTGATTAAATGAAATCATATTTTACCGTTCAACTAAACCTTATTTGACAATGTCTTAAACTAAACTCCTAATCCTATGAAAACTCTCCTTACTCACGTCTATCTCTCAACACACGATCATTCTCTCTTCTCCCATTCACGTTCTCTCTGCCAAAATAACTTCAAGAATAGAAATATTATTAATGTTTTTCACACTTGAAAAACATACACAGAAAATATTCAAAACAAGTTAATCAAAAACGTTAGGCAAAAATGGAAGGTGTTCCGTCAAATTTGGTTTTGAGCTTTCAGTTTGGACGTGTGTTTGGCGGATTTCTTTGGGCAGCAAGTTGAGGTTTCAACGTCAAAAAGGTATGGGTTCTGTTCTCTCTTGGTCCCTTTCCCAAGAGACCCCTTAAGGTTCAGTATAGTCAAATCCAAAAACTAGGGTTGATCTTCATTGAATGTCCCTGTCACTAGCTCCCAATTATTCGTAGGTTGGATATGTTCGCTGGTAGATATAAGGTGTGTTTTGTGTTTTCTTCATGAATCTGTTCATGAATGTGTGTCTGAAATCGTATGAATGACAACCTATGTGATCCAAAACTATGTGTACGTTTGTGTAATGTGAGCCTTGACTATGTGCTCTCGGGTTTAAGTCTCTAAAATGTAATGTTATGGTTATATTCTTACGTGCACAAACTTATGTAAATCGTGATGTTTATATGAAGTGTAATGTGGCTGAATTGAGTGAGAAATTCTTGTCTAAATGAATCCATGAAAATGCACCTAAAACGTTTTAAAAGAACTATGATATATCCCTAAGAACTAACGTGTAATATAATGAAAAGGATGCGGAAAAAACTACAGAATATCCAGCTATAAGTTGATGAATTTCGGTCACATTGAAGTAGTTTAAAATATTTTGAAAAATGAATTAAAACAAGTGAGGTAATGCAGGGTTGAATCCGTGACCTCACCATGTTAAAAACCAAGAAAATAAGTGAATAAAAAATCATGTAGTGACGGGGATTCAAATCGTGATTTTGGCTGGAAAGTTGAATTATGAAAATACGATATAAGAGGAGTAGGATTCGAACCCACAATCTCTCAGGCAAATTAAGGAATAAAAACAAAAGAAATTTTGAGGCGTGTGGGAATCGAATCCACGACTTCTTTGAAGAAAAAAGGAAATTCAAAAGAAAAATAAGGTAAGGTTGTGGGGATTTGGTCCCACACCCTCAGGACCAACTCGGAAAAGTCAAGAAAAAAGGAAAATAAAAGAAATGAGGCTATTGGGATTCGATCCCACATCCTCCGGTACCAAGACAAGCAAATGAGAAAGAAAGAAAAAAATGAAAGAGTTTGGGCTCGATCTCGTGTCCCCAAGCCGTGTGAACCAAAAATAAAATAAATGAAAAATAAGTGTTGTCCAAGGGATTCGAAATCGGGTTCCCTTGCCAAAATTCTTTATTGATACATATATCATAAGTGAATTAAATGTTCAAGAGTCATGCTTCATACGTACATCGAAATCGAGATCTTGGCATAGATACAAGATGCATAAATCTTGTATCACATAATCTAAGGAAGATATGAATCACTTAAATGAACTATGAGTGAAGCCTCATGGCTTGTATGTATTGACCCATAAGTCTAGCATACGTTTAGAAGTAACTGGACATAAGATTTATGAAATGAACAATGATATGATGAAACCCTAGAAGGGTAAGAGTGTGAAACACACTAAATGGCCAAGTTCATAGGCATATAATGAAATAACATTAATGTAATAAGGGGTGAGTAACTATGAAGAGAAAATGTGCTAAAGTTAATGAATGTGGTGACAATATGATAAGAGGCTAATGTAAAAGATGAGAGTTATCTTATATAAGCCTAGGTGAATGTTACCAAAACATACTCACCTATGATAGTGTAAAGTTAATGAAGAGACCGGTCTCTATGAACATTCTTATGAAAGTATTGAGAATAACACACTTAATACTAATGATGAGATGAGAAATCATCTATTGAGCTATGAAGTCCTCATACTCGAAGCAAACTTCCATGATGTATGAGTTGAATGTAATGAAACTTCATACTGAGCACTGATAGACTAGCTATGAGCGGTGATGCCTTCTTTCGGGAAGAGCAGTGGTTCACGTATCTCTCATTAGATGAGACTGTCCGGCATGCCGTGTATTGGTCTCCTTGTATCTCCTAGTGTTCGAACCTATACTGCCAATATAGGGATCTTGCACGGTTCAATTCCCATGTATGCTAGCATGTTTTGGGTCACTTTGGCCGGTGATTCAACCTATTTTCGGTGTGGGGGAGACACTAGATTTCATGATGCTTACATGATCTATGACGGTTAAAAGTAAGTTCCCAATGAATGAATGAGGCCAGCCTCAAATGAGTCACATAATGAAAATGAATGATATCAACGGTGTTAGGATATGATTATCAAGAGGTTAGTTAGACTCAAGTAATGACACTAGGTCATTCTTGGTTATTAAACAGCGAACCCGATGAACGTCTTAAACCAAATCCTATGTATAGCTGGTGTTTACACTAGCCTATGAAAGAAATGAAATGAAGTACGTATGAATGAATGAAGCAGACTCTGCGTTTGCTAAAGAAGGCTCCCTCCCATATGTTGAGCCCTCATTTTTGGAAGTATTAAAGTCAAATCCATGATTCCAAGGTCTCATGTTATATGAATGAATTATATGAAGGATATTATGTGCTATATGTAAAATGGTATGTGTTACGTGTAAAATGTTATATGTTGTGTGCAATATGATAAATATGATGATGCATGTTAATCTCATGGAATAACTTTCCTAATCAAAATTTGGAAAGTTCACTAACTTTCCTAATCCCATTTTGGCAAGTCCACTAACTTGACTTTCCATAATCATGTTGTTAGGAAAGAGTTCTTCTTACTCATGCATGTCCTTGGTTTGTGCTTGCATATACCCATACTTAGTACAAGTGTGTGCTAATCCCATACAATTCTACAATTTTAGGTGGAGGTACAGGTGGACGCTAGAGCTTACAGGTGACGTTGCAGCTATCTGTACATGGAGCTTTCATCTTTACTTGGTGCGCCCTCATGCTTTAAAGGATGTCTATATTTATTATCTATCTTAGATGTATGCTATAGCTAGTGGAGCATGTTCCACTAGTGTTTCTTTTCACTTTTGTTTGTACTAGTTTCATTTTGGCGAAAATACGTTTACTTAAATTATGAATGTATTCTTTCATTTGATTATCTCTTTATGAGATGGTTGATTTGTGAAAGCCTATGATGTTAAGTAGTATGTATACGTGTATTTTAAGAAAGAAAAAGTTTCAAATTTTACGATAAAATTAACCTAGATGCAGTAAGGATGATGTATGGAGGCTTGTGTGCGACCTCTGAGAGGTCAACGACGCCGATCTCGTCTTGGGTCTAGATTCCAGTCGTCACAAAGTTTGTATTAGAGCACTAGGTTAAATTCCGAAGATAATAAGTTCACATCAATCGTATTGCGTAGTTTCAAAGACATGGAAGTGAAATGAACCATTATCCTGAATTAGAGACTGCATGATGCGTAGGAAAATTCCCTTCTTCTGATCTCATCGTGCCTATTCCTAATGTGTAATTTCTTGTTGTTATGAGCGTGTCTAACATCAATATTTGTTGTTGTCAGAGAATACTAGGAGAACTATTGGTCAGAGGAGAGGATGAGCAGCTGTTGGGGACAATTAGGCTCCACCCAGGCTCTAGCTGATGGAGTAGCTATACCGGTTAACCCTGCAGGGTTGACTGATGTTGAGGTGTAGGCAACTCTGGCCCAGATGGGACAACCATCACTATGCAGGCCTAGGCCATGACTGACAAGGTCAACCGCATAATATTCAGAGGGATAACCCACCTGTTCGCAGTACGACTGAAAGACTTTACGAGAATGAATCCTCCTATTTTCATAGGGTCTATGACTTCGAAAGATCCTCAGAAGTTTGGGGATGAGGTGCATAAGATTTTTGTGGATATGGGGGCCACAGATACTTAGAAAGCAGAGTTGGCTTTCTATCAACTCAAGGATTTTGCAGAGACTTGGTGCAAGATGTAGGAAGATAGCCGAGTTTTAGGCGGAGTTCTGGTCACTTGGGATCTATTTAAGACAACTTTTATGGGGAGATTCTTTCCCAAGGGATGATGGTGGCTAAGGTTTAGGAGTTTATCAACCTTAAGCATGGATCAATGATAGTCAGGGAGTATTCCCTGAAGTTTGTTAAATTATCAAGGTATGCTACTTCCCTTGTATCAAACACCAGGGATGAGATGAGTAGGTTCCTCACAGGAATCATCGTAGACCTGTAGGAGGAGTGTCGTCCTGCGATGCTCCACATGACATGGACATCTACACGTCGATGGTGCATATCCAGTAGGTAGAGGATAGCCGGTAGAAGAGGGGCGTCCGTGATGCTACGTGGCCTAAGTCTCATGATCAGGTAGGTCCTACGAATGGGGGAAACAGGAAAAACTTTGATGTCCGTGAGTAGCCCAGATTCAAAAAGAGGCAACAGAGTTCAGGGAACTCTTACTTTAAGAGGAGTACAACACCTAAAAATGGCAGACCCGAACCCAAGAAGGGAAACTAAGGTTAGTTGCAGCGTCCCAGAAAGGACTGTGCTAAGTGTGTCCGTGCTCATAGTGGAGACTCCTGACAGGACACTAATGCATGCTTCGGTTGTGGTATGAGCGGGCACATGGTTAAGGACTGCCCACAGAAAAGAGGTAAGGCTGGAGGTAATGCTCATCCTACGCCTAATTCACAGGATGCAGCAACAGCCGAGCCTTCTAAAAGGAACAAGTTGTACGCCCTTAAGGGCAGGGAGGAGAAGGAGAAGTCCGCTGATGTGGTTACTGGTATGCTGCAAGTATTCTAAACTTCTGTTTATGCTTTACTTGATCCAGGGTCTACGCTTTCCTTTGTAACTCCTTTGCTTCCGCTCACTTTTGATATATCTCCTGAAGTTCTGCATGATCCTACAGTGGTTAGTACACCTTTAGGAGAAAATGTAAGAACTGATAGTGTATACAAGGATTGCCCAATAGTTGTATGTGGTAAGACTATGTGTGCAAACTTGGTTGAGTTACCCATGCATGATTTTGATGTCATTCTTTGTACGGACTGGCTTCTTAGTTCTTATGCTTGCTTTAATTGTCGTAGTAGGGTTGTGAGATTTTGTTTCCCTAATGAAGAAGAGGTTGTATGGGCGGGGTACAACTAGAGTTGTGCTAATCCCTTGATTTCGATCCTTAAGGCCAATAAAATGATGTCCAAGGAGTTATTGTTTTATTTTGTGTGTTTTAATGATTTAGATCATGACATTCCTTCCATAGACTCGGTGCCTGTAGTGAATGAGTTCCAAGATGTATTTCTTGATGATTTGCTTGGAGTTCCTCCCCGTCAAGAGATTGACTTTCGTATCCACTTAGAACTAGATACTAAACCAACTTTAATTCCTCCTTATTGAATGGCTCCATCTGAACAGAAAGGGTTGAAGCTGCAGTTAAAAGATCTCACTTATAAGGGTTTCATTCAGCCGAGCATATCCTATTGGGGCGCTGCGGAGTTGTTTGTGAAAAAGAAAGATGGAACCCTTAGAATGTGTATCGATTATCTGGAGGTCAACAAAGTCACTATCAAGAATAAGTATCCACTTCCCAGAATAGATGATTTGTTCGACCAACTCCAAGGTTCTAGTTTCTTCTCGAAGATTGATCTTCGTTCAGGGTAGCATCAGCTCAGGGTTAGTGATGGAGATATCCCGAAGACATCTTTTCGTACCCGTTATGGTCACTATGAGTTCCTAGTTATGTAATTTGGTTTTGCGATTGCTCCTGCTGCATTTATGGATATCATGAATAGGGTCTTCCGTGAATACCTTGACTCTTTCATCATAGTATTCATTGATGACATTCACATCCACTCTAAGACCAAGGAATAGCATGAACAACATTTGAGACTAACCTTGCAGGTCTTCGACAACATAAACTATATGCCAAATTCAGCAAGCGTGAATTCTGGCTTTGATAAGTGACCTCCCTGTGTCATGTTTTATCCAACAAAGGTGTGGAGGTAGACCCCAGGAAGACTGAGGCTGTTAAGAACTGGCCAAAACCCCTTACTCCCATTGATATTCATAGCTTTCTAGGATTGGATGGTTACTATCACAGGTTCGTGAGGGTTTTTCTTCAATTTTTGTCTCACTGACAGCTTTGACTAAGAACAAGGCCATGTTTGAATGGACGGAGATATGTGAAAAGAGTTTCTAGGAGCTCAAGGAGAGACTCACTTCATCCCCGATGCTAACTTTTCCTAAGTGTGGCGAGAATGACACTGTTTATTGTGAAGCATCTAAGGTTGGTTTGGTTGTGTTGTTATTCAGGTTGGTAAGGTAATAGCTTATGCATCCAGACAACTCAAGGTTCGTGAAAAGAATTATCCCATTCATGAGCTGGAGTTGGAAGCTGTGGTGTTTGCACTTAAATTGTGGAGGCACTATTTGTATGGAGTGCATGTGTATGTGTTCACAGACCACAAAAGTCTCCAGTACGTGTTCACATAGAGGGATGTAAATCTACGTCAGCGGAGGTGGTTGGAGCTGTTGAAGGACTATCACATATATGTCCACTACCATCCAGGTAAGGATAATGTTGTAGCTGATGCTTTGAGTAGGATGAGCATGGGAAGTACGACCCACGTTGAGGATGAGAAAAAGGAGTTTTTGAAAGATATAGAGAGACTGGCCAGACGGGGTGCCAAAAAATTTTGTATTGGCATAGGAAATATTATGGATTTGGGTTTTTTTTAAGAAATTAAAATATGTGAGGTCATCAAGGATTGAACCAGAGACCTCACCATATGTATGCTGCTGAAAATTCAATAATAAAAATGAGGTAAGGGGATCGAACCCACAACCTCTCGGACAGGTGAGAAAATTAGGAGGATAATAAAAGAAAAGTAAAAATGAGGTTGTAGGGGATTGATCCAACACTGTCTTGACCTCAAACAACAAAAGGAAGGAAATAAAATAAAGAAAAAAAAGTGTAGGCTTTGAGGCTCGACCTCGGTTCCCCAAGCCGAAATTTTAAATCAAAAATTAAAATAAGACAAAGTGTTGCTCAAGGGATTTGAAATCGGGTTCCCTTTCCCAATATCATATTGATACATAAGTCTTACATTAATAAATAATTAATGAATGCCGCCTATACGAATCAAACTAGAGAACTTGGCATACGTACAAGATGCACAAGTCTTGTACCACATAATCCTGTGTAAGTATAAGTTACTTAGAAGAATTATGAACAAAACCTCATGGCTTGTACGTATGGGTTCATAACCAGTGCACATTAAAAATAAGTGAATCTAAGATGTATGTGATGAAATGATGTGACCCTAGTGCATTGGCATATGATAAAATGACCATTCACGTAATGGGGTGAGTAATTATGAAGAGCTAATATGCTCTGAGTCTCGATTCCTTCTATCGGGAAGGCATAGGTTAGTGTAAATACCATGAGATAAGACTTTTCGTTTAGGCGGGTATTGGTCTTCTTATATCTCTTAGTCTTTGAGCCTATGCTGCCAACATAGGGTTCTAGTAGGGTTCATTTCCCTATATATGCTAGCATGTTTTGGTTTGACTTCGGATAGTAATTCCACCTCTTTTCGGTGTTGTGTAGACTCTGGATTTCATGAAGCTCACATGATATATGTTGGTTAAAGTTAAAGGTCCAAAAGAAAGAATGAGGTCATCCTCGTGTAATGCACACAGTGAAATGAATGATACCTAAGGTGTTTGGATAGTAGAATAAAGAGGTGAACTAGTCTCAACTAATGACACTAGGTCATTCTTGGTCATTGTAAAGTGAACCCGATAAGAGTCCTGAACAAAATCCTAGGTATATAAATGGATGAAAATGAATTACATATGAATGAATGATGCAGACTGTGTGTTTTCTAAAAAAGGCTCCCTAGTTGAGGTCCATTATGTTGAGCCCCCATTTTGGATGTCCTAATGTTAAGTCTGTGATATTAAGTTCTCACGGCATATGAACGAAAGATATGTGAAATATGTATGTTCTAAATGAAATGTCTTATGTGCTGTGTGAAATATCAAAAGAATGATGATGCATGTTACTCTCATACCATGACTTTCCTGATTAAATTTGGCTTATCTGACTTACATGGCATTCTGTTACTCATATCGTTAGGAGAGAGCTCTTCTTAATCATGTATGTCCTTGATGTGTATTTGTATACACCCATACTTTGTAGAAGTGTCTACTAATACCATACAACCCTTTACTTTTAGATGAAGGTGCAGGTGGATGCTAGAGCTTACGACACTACGTTGAAGGTATCTGGACGTGGAGCATTCATCTGAACATGGTAGGACCTCATGGTTTCGAGGATGCTTATCTCTTATATTCTAGCTTAACGTGGGTATGAGCTAGTGGTGGATGTTCCACTAGCATTTTTTTTACTTATTTTCAAACGTCGTATTGGTGCCATTTTGGAATCTTCATATTAATGTAGTTATGAACTATTTCCTTCATTTGAATATCTTATTATTAGACTGTTGTTGTGAACTGATTTGATATAATGCAAGTCTATGTATACTTAAAATAAATGAAAGTTTCAAATTTTCCGCTTAAATAAACCTATATGATGTAATGATGATGTATGTAGGTTTTTCTGCGACCTCTGAGAGGTCAACGACGCCGGTTTTTTCTAGGGTCTAGACCCCGGTCATGAAACCTTTTGAGTTCATTTTGCATTTTTTTTAGACAAGAAATAATATGACCTCTAGGAATAGAATTTTTCCCCTTCCACTCAACAATGGGTTCATTTGGGAAGTTAAACCTCAGCACTCTTGGCCTACAACCAATGGATGCAATACATGCATGCAACCAATCCATACCCAATATAATATAAAAATCAAGCATATCTAGTTCTTATAGATGAACATAAAAAATTCTATTGGGCAACATTATAGGAAAACTTCTATACACCTTTTTCGCAACAACCGACTCACCCACCGGAGTAGACACTATAAAAGGTTCATGTAAATACTGCGTAAAATTTCAAAAAATTTGGATACAAGAGGTGTAACAAATAATTAAGTAGCACCGGGATAAAGTAAGGCTTATACATCAAGAGAAAAAACTCTCAACATACCGGTAACCACATAGGGAGTGGTCTCTTGCTCACCCCTAGAGCGGAGAGAATAGAAGCAGTTCTTCTTTGGAGCATCACTAGAACCACTTGTTTGAGCTTGGCCACTACCCTTGTCTTTACTCTTAAAGTTTGGACAATATTACATCTTCTGACCACTCTTGCCACAACTAAAGCAATTATCCTCCCCCTTAAGGCAATCACCATAGTGCTTTTTACCACACTTTCCACAAGTTGGCTTATCATTTGGTGAATCAGTACCTTTTCCATTCTTGAATTTAGCGCTAGACACCCTATCACCACTAGCTATTGGTAATTTGGAAGGGACATGATTAGAAATCCGCTTCTTAAATTTTGGCCTGTTTTGAAGCTCAACCCTATTATGTGAAGAACCTCCATCAAATGTAATTGCCCTCTTATCCTCTCTACTTTTTCGCTTAACCCTTGCCTCTTCAACCCTTCTTGCATAAACCATAATACGGGAAATGTTCATGTTGTTATGTAGCATGGCTGATTAGCACACCTCTTGTATGTCCTCCGACACCCCCATCACAAAACGGCTCATCTGGTCTCTAGAATCGGAGACCAAAGAAGGACAATATTTGGACAACATAATGAACTCCGAAGAGTACTAATGGACACTTTTCCCTCCTTGGCGAAGATTGATGAACTCCGTCACTTTTTCCTTCATCATCTAAATAGGGAAGAACCTATCTACAAAAGTTGCCTTAAAGATCTCCCAGTGCACCGGACCACCACCTCAATAGCCTATTATCCCTCCATTGCACATCCCAAGTTTGAGCCACATCCTTGAGTTGGTATATGGACAACTCGGCCTTCTCACTTGAAGACACCCCCATATCATATAGTATTTTATAGACCTCATTATTGAATTTTTTGGGGTCTTCATCAATCTTACATCCATAGTAAGAAGGAGGGTTCATTTGAGAGACATCTCTTAGACGGGAAGCCATAGTAGTTACTTATTTATGTGGACGGGGAGCAATATCCCGATTGGCTTTGTCCGTCATCGCTTAGGCTTTAACTGTCACGGCTTGTGCTTAAGTAGTCAAGGCTTGGGCCATTTGAGAAAGAATAGCCCTCATCTCCGCCTCCGTCACATGTGGAGGGTTAGTCGGGGCTTCATCAACATTAGCATTTTCTTCAAGTGGAGGAAATTGCTCATCATTGGGAGGAGCCCCCGCATTAGAAACTTCTTCCTCAAGCCTATTAGCACAACAATAGGATTACATGCAAAAGCACACCATAAATATACCCTATTGGAACGATATAAGATTTTCTAAGAAAGAGAGTGATTCCTAAGCATCATATAGGTTTCTACTCATAAGTGTGGTGCGCTTCACAATTATGAATACAAACCTACATATAAATGGTAGAGAGAGACACATAACTCAAACGATATTACAACCTCATGCTCTGATACCAAGTTTTTCACACCCGTATTTACCCCCTAGACGTAATCGGCATCGTCGTTCTTTTGATAGACTAAGACTAGCCTCTTAGTTTCATGTCATTACATTCATAGGTTGAAAAATGCGGAAAAAATTATAACTTTTATTATCACTACTTGGAGGTTTACGTAGATCTCTACATACACATAATATATATTCATATCGAGTATACAGAGACCCTTCATATAGAAAGGTTACATAGTCTTCTACTTTTATTGCACCTACATATAAAAGAATATGGAAATAGTCTCAATAATTGTCTAATTTCATACCATCTAAACGAATATCATAATATGGGCATAGCCCTTACATCAATTCAACAAGACCATATATAGGTCGTGCAAAAGTAAAATATTCAAAGAACAATGAAAGGAATAATAGAGTCAATAAGCTTATAAAAAAATCCAAAGCTAGAGGATGGCATTGCCCTCCAGAGTTGAGGACCTACCCTATTTGGATGAAAGGAAGAATCCAAGCCTTCAACAGTGACGCCTGCCAAAAGTCTTCAACGACCGGAACCTAAAATGTTTGGGGAAAAGGGAAGAAAATGGGGTAAGTACTGCACATGTACTAAGTATGAGATCTTATGAACATACACAAGAAAAACATGCTAAAAGGGACTTTCTATCAAAACATGTCATTTTACCCATTTAGGGACTCAATACAAAGTCAAGTATGTCATATTAATCGACCAACATTCTTGCTATCATACAGGTAATACTTATCCCAAAACCTAAATGAAACCATGATTTACTAGAACCCTAACATCAAGTAATAATATCACAAGAATGAGTAAGAGTTAAACACATAATAATAAGCAAGACAACTACTCACAAGTCCTTATATAGTCAACAAGTGCACTGACAAAGCAAAGCCCCATAACCTTACTCAATCCAGTATCCTCAACAAGAAAAAATGACCAATGACCAACTTTACATATCATGGCATTTGGACCTGCGTTTCATGCTATATTATCATTATAATCCAACGCATATTTATAAATGAACTAACCAACATATAGTATCAACAATGTGCCATTGTAAATATATATACATCATTTATTATCATAACAAACATATATAAGAACCTCCTCCTAAGACTCCCCTCAACGCAAGGTAGTGCAAATGTCTAGGTAAAGTCACATACCCCTACCTAGACTAAACTAGACCCCTTAGGTTATCCAGGATAGAGTTCAACTGCTTTAATTCGTTATACCTTTTGGGAACATCTTTTCCAAAACGACATAGAGAACATGAGCTAGTGTTGAATCCGGTGTCATAAAACCCTACATGAAATAAGGCGGACTACTTGCCAAGGTAGTACCAAAACATGAATCATAGCAACTACGTGGATCCACTAGCTAGTATTCCTATAGAGGGAAACATAGATCAAGAACTAGGAGATATAGGTGGGACCCTCTTTATGCGCCATACATTATACTCTCCAATCTCAAGAGTAATATAGTGTTCCTACCTTCCCTATGTCGGAAGGGACACTCCTCAATCTAGTTCACTCAGTGCTAAGCTAGGGTGCCTTTTTGAAATGTCTTTATTCCTTTAATTATCGATCATAGCTTAATTTAGGCCATAGGGTCTATCCCTTGTATAATCATCATCATCAATAGGTCAATAAGAATTGTATGAGTATAAGTCCTTTAATCACAATTCATATAAGTGAGGTTAACACATCAGCATTTCATAGCATATAAAGACTTATTGACACTTTTCACCCTATGATCCTAATATAAGGCATACTCCAATGTAATATCATGACATAACAACAATTAATAACAATTGGAAGTAATAAAGTTTCTAAGACTTACCAAGTTTTCCTAATAGTGTATCATCAAGTTCTTACCATCAACACATAACTCAACCCAACTTGGGGAGTAGCATCATTACACAATGATAACAAATAAGATAACAAGGCTAATTGCATCTCTATAATACAATTTATATTTAGATCACAACTTGAGACAAAGTACATAGGCTAATTTCACATTATAATGCATAACCTAAATCAAATCTCAAGATATAGCATTATCGGACTATAATTTATCTTAATTTAATCATAATAGCACCATAGGATAGCAATCAAATCAACAAGTAACTCAATTGAATGATCACAATACATATAGGTTATGATCACTACCTAGGGTTAGGGTAGAGAATTATACTCTTCAATTTACACCAAACCATCAACAATTACAATAAACAAGTTGAATTACATGTTAATATACTCAATATAAACCCTAAGAATTCATTAACAACTCAATCCATAACATCAATTTCGTAATTGAATAAAACCTATAAGAAAATACAACTTTTTGAAATCTACTTTGAAGGAACCCTTTGAGGAAAGAATCTCAATGGTGAGTAGAACTCATACCTTAATGTTTTGTTGAGAATTGAAGATGACTCCACCCTTGTTCAGCCCCCAATTCACCTCCCAAGCAAAGCTTCAATGGAGTCTTCCAATTAAAAAGAGAAAGAAAAGAGAAGGAATAAAGTTTATTTTGAGAATTGTCTTTATATTAATGAGGGTTTAGGGTATTTATAGTAGGACTTAATAAACTTAATTAGTATCCTTTTAATCCCCGACTAACCCCTAAACCACTTAATAAATAAATGAAATCATTAAAATTTAATAGTGAAACTCGACCCTCTCAAACAAGACCTCAATCAATTGTCAGTCTGTGAGTCGACACACAAACCCCCCTCCATCATTGACTATGTCATCTCGGTCAGAGAATTTGTAGGCGAGGGCTTTGTCCAATTTGTTTATATGTGGGATGATGGTGGCATCAACGCCCCGTCGATCCACACACGAACCGTAGCCTGCACCTCTGCACTCCGTCGATAAGTCCAGAGACTGTGCAGGTGAAAGGACCTTCTCCAACATGCCTAAGTGTGGGACGCCGGTGGCATCGACGCCCCGTCGATCAAAACACAGGCCGTCTTCTGTCCCGTCGATGCGCACTACCAGGCAGTGTTGCATCAACTACAGGAGTCCTCGTGAAGGTCCTTTTGTTGGTCCTTGGGGAGTCGAACCCGGGCGTTTATACCATGGAACAATGCAAACACCCACTGGTTACCTTTCCACAAATTTTCTTACATTTTCGACTCTTAAAAGTTAATCAAAAAGGCTAAGATAAACTAACATCCGTTTGAACCAACTTCTCGGATGTTTTGGACATTTTGGTTCTTATACCTCCTAAATGACCTATATTCATTAAAAATGAACTTAGAAACAGTGTTTATACTTTATGACACCTATGTTAGGCTTTACAATGAGTCTTGGATTTTCAAGGTGTTAAGTTTTAATTTTGATATGACTTTATGATGAGGTTGGTCTTGTTTTGTATATGCACATGTGTACGTGATGTTATGCATACTGACTTGTATATACTCTTGTATGTGCATAAAGGCTTTTAAAAGTGACTTAGCATGGTTTTGAACAAAATTTTCCTTTATGCATGATTGCAATGGTTTTTCTTGCATATGTTTCAATACTTAGTACATGCGGTTTTTACTAACCCATATTCTTTTACTTTTTCCAATATATGTAATTTTGGTCCATTAACATGTAGGAGTCTGTCACAATCGGGGAGCACCACCTAGATGATACCGGCGTTTTCGTCCTTGGAAAGGACTAAGACTAGCCTCTTATCATTATTAATTATATTTCATAGGTCTAAATGTGGAAAAAATAAACCATTTTGTATATATAAATATA
>NC_028645.1:53960417-54029357 GCF_001406875.1 Solanum pennellii | reverse complement strand
ATATATATATATATATATATATATATGTATGAATATATATATAGTGAGGTTTACATTGACCTCTCACATATTACTTAGGGAGTTTACTTAGACTCCTCTTATGTGAAGCATAATAGGCTTCTTATTTAGACAACATAAGATAGTCGGAATTAGTCTAATACTTCATCTCATGTTGAACCATCTAAACTAGAACAAATGTTTGACACAGCCAATACAAAGTCAATATTTCATTATAGTCTTAAGTTAATGTAACACCTCTAAAACGACTTAGGTGAAGCTAGATCCTAAGACATGTGTCATGAGGTTTTAGAGTTCTAAAGTTGTTTATAATGATGTTCATAAGCAGTGTCTAAATTTTGGTCAAGTTTTGAGGTCAAATGTCAAGCAACGTCCATGACGTTCTAAAGTTACGCCTTGACATGTGCTTGTACGTATAAGTGTGTCTTTGCATGTTTTCTGTGTTCGTTTTTGTTGGAATTGATATGAGAGGTTCCTAACCTGTATACTAGTGTATTTTTTTTGTAATTGTCCAGGAAAAATCCCCGAGTACCAAAGGTTGGTCCGCATCTCAGGCTGTGTCACGGACTCCATTGTCTCAGAATTTATATTAAAAAATCATGTGGGAGAATCTGCGCATTGTGGACTTGTTTATCAACGGTAATTCCAGAAATTTAAGTTGAGTTTGACTTGGTCAAAGGGTCCTATAAGTTTAGAGGTCTTTTGGATATTTTAGGGATTAGTTATTGCCTGTTATTAGACCTTTTTGAACACCAATTCACCCCCTAGAGTCCAAAAGAAAACCTCTCCATCTCTTTTCTCAAAAAACCTCTATTGATTAATATTTGAAGCTCCAAAGAAGAACACTAGTTTTTGTAACACTTCGGAAATCCAAGACGTGTCTTAAATACTAAGATAAGTGTCATGAGGTCTAGACACTGTTTTAAGGCCTATTTTAATAAATTTAGGTCATTTAGGAAGCTTAGAAACCAAAACATCCAAGAATGTCCATGACGTCCGTATACTAGTTCTAGGAGGTACTACCGTGCCTTAGCCTATTTGACTAGATTTTAGGAGTCGGAAATCCGTGAAAATTTAGTGGAAGGATTTCTACCATGATTTTTAGTTGATTAATGGTTCAAACGTCCGGGTAAGACTCCTAAGGACAAACCAAGGGCCCTTGAGGAGACCCTTGGATGTTGGAGTCAACACTGACTGGGCTGTGTATAACCAAGAGATGCAATCGATGATCCATGTGTTGATTTACGGGGCGTCGTTGCCACACATAGACAAAAACTTAGACAAATAGTTGAGGCCCTCGCCTGCACAAGTCTCTGACAAAAACAATGGATATGCAGAACGGAGGAGGTTGTTCCGTAGACTGACCCACGATCCATTAATTGTGGTGTCGTCTCTGACACTGTAATTTCTTGCACGTTTTAAGTCAAGTATTAACTAATTAATTAAGGGTTTTTGTGGTTATTTAAAGTGTTTGGGAAGCCTAATTATGTTAATTAACCCCCCATATAAAGACCCCAACTCCAGTAGTCTAATTACAACTCGCAAACAAAACTCTTTTCTTTCTCTCTTCTTTCTCTCTCTAATGGAAAACACCATTGAAGACAATCTTGGGGAGCGATTTAGGGACATTAAAGGGACGGTTTCACGATTGATTGTTCATCAAACGTTTAGTTATGGGATATAATTAATCTTTGAGACCTCTTTCCTCAAAGGGTTCCTTCAAAGCATTTTCAAAAGTTGGGTTTTCATGGGGGTTCTTCTCCATCTCGAAAATTATGTTATGAATTGATTTGTTTATGCTTTCTATTGGATAATATGAATACATTAGAATGCATTATAAATTTATTTTTATATATCTTGATTGTTTGGTCTAGTTTGTAGAATATGACCCTTAACCATTAACCCTAAGTTTGATCTTGATATGAATTAAGTTGTAATTGGTTCAACTGACTTGGTTATATGTTGAATTACTATTATATGATGTTGTTACTTTAATCATGAACAAATTAGGGTGATTTTTAGTCTTTCATTCTAGTTTTTTAGAATATGATCTAGGTCGGGAAGTATGTTCTGAATTGATCTATGTATCTTCTCTTAAGCTATTATCTTGTATCGAATTGTAATGTAGTGATTCTTCTAGACTTTTTATCATGTTGATTACTGAATTATGATGATGCATACCCAAATTGGGTAGAATTGAGGGTTTATGGTAAGACCATGATGATTAAATATGAAAATGACTTGGTAGGTCTTACTATCTCTATCATTTACTTTAAATTGTGATTAATTGTGATTAAGTCATGATGTTGTATTGGAGTGTGCCTTGCATTAGGATTGATAGGGTCGTATGATGTTGAATTGAAATGTCTTGATTATGAATTGTGAGGTGTTGTCTTAAGATGTAATGTTGTAAGGAGGGTGAATAATTTAACAATGTGCCTTATCATGATCATAAGATGTTAATATGCTAACCTCACCTATATGAATTGTAATGAAACGGTTGATACTCATTCAATTCTTATTGATCTATTGATGATGATGATTATACAAGGGGTAGACCCTTTGACCTAAACTAATCTATGATTAACAATAAAGGCTTAAAGACATTTCAAAAAGGGACTCTAGCTTACCACCAAGTGAACTAGAGTGAATAGTGTCCCTTCCGACATAGGGAAGTTGGGATCACTAATGTACTCTTAAGATTGGAGACTACAATCCATCTATCATAAAGAGGTTCCCAATTATATCTCCTAGTTTGTGAACAATCTTGCCTCCTAGTAATACTAGCTAGTGGATCCACGTAGTTGCTATGTTTTATGTTTGGTACTACCTTGTCAAGTAGTCTGCCTTCCTTCGGTGTAGCGTTTTACGGCACCGGATTCCACATAAGATCATGTGGTCTATGTCGGTTAGGGGAAGATGTTTCCAAAAGATAAAATGAACAAAGGATTAAAATATAAATAACATTACCTAAGGGGTCTAGCTTAGTATAGGTAGGGGTATGGGACTCTATCTAAGCAACGCACAAGTTATACTTGAGGGGAGTCTTAGGAGGATGTTCTTATGTTGATTATGCTTATAATGCTATATGACATGTATATGATGGACTTGCACATTGTGGATATTATATGTTGATTAGTTCACTTATGAATATGTGTTGATTATGTTGTTAGAATAAGATGATATGTACACCTAAAGGCCATGTTATGTGAAGTAGGATGTTAATTATGATTCTTATTGAGTTACTTGAGTGAGTAAGGTTATAGGGCTTTGCTTTGTCATTGCACTTGTTTACTTGATAGGGGTTAATGGGTAATTGTCTTGCTTTGGTATATTGAAATGTACTCTTATTCATGCTTATTGTTAATATGACATCATGATAGATTACTTGAATATGTACGTAATTATAGACTATGTATGTTTACTTGACTAGACTTGATGATATTTGTTTGGTAATGTACATGCTTGTGTCTTAATGAAAATTTTCTATGGATTGGTATGGTCTTGTTAAATTTGCATAAAGGTTTTAAATTAAAAATGCATAGTTTATGAATTGTCCCTTGTTTAGCATGATTTCAAAGTATGTGTGCATATGGTTTCATATTTAGTGCAAGTGGTGTACTAACCCCATTTCTTCCTCTTCCCCAACATTTTAGGTTCCGGTCATTGACGTGCATTGAAGGCAACTTAAAGAAGTCTTGGATCTCTTATTCATTCAAGTAGGATAGGTCCTCAACTTTTCGAGAGCGATGCAACTATCTAGCTTATGGAGATTGCTTTTAAGTTAAAGACTTCTATGGTTCTTTCTTTCCATCTAGTATGAAACATTGTATAGCCGATGTGAGGTATTTTTTATTGATGTATGGGTGATTCCCAATTTCTCATGATCTTATTAGATTTTTATGAGCTGAGACGCCTTTTCTGACTATTATGTCTATGTTATGTTTTATATACTTATGTGCAAATAAAAGTAGAAGGCTATGTAACATTCTTATACGAAGGGTCTGCATATACTCGATATATATATATATATGCTATGTGTATGTAGAGGTCTATGTAACCCTCTAATTAGAAGCAACGAATATTTTTAAATTTTCTGCTAAATTCGACCTATGAATGTAATGATGAGAGATAAGTGGCTAGTCTTAGTCCTCAAAGAGGACGATTACGTCTTGGGGATAAACCCGGATCGTTAACACTTAATTAAACTGTTAACTATCTTATAGGCACAAGTGAGGCTCTAGACACCTAACTCATTCTGGGGTTCTTACAAGAGTGTCATATGGACCTTGGTTGGAAAACCTCTTTTTCAACTTTGGCTAATCTTGAACATCAAATCTAGCTTTAGAAGAATTTCCATCATCGACCCTAGAACTCTTCAATTCCCTAACAACTTGATTAAGATTTTGTTCCTCAATTTATTCAGCATGAACCATGAGATGACAGACGAGAGACATCTAAAAGACCACCGGACAAGAAAACATGAGAGAGAGATCTTAAAAAGATAAGTTCTATGGAACGACATGAGAATAGTGATGAAAGGAAACTCTATTATCCTATAACCTCTTGTTCATAGATGTGTCGTGACTCACCATCGATGATTGAGACTCTACCAGAAGTGGCAATATGAGACATTGGATCTGAAAACCACTTCTATAAAAATCATGCTCTGATACCACATTTTTCACGATCAGAGAGCACACTCTAGAAGCGACATGGTCTACTTGACCTCTCGAAGGTCTTCTACAAGCCCATAGTTATCATTCATTGCATTGTCATAAAAAATTTAGCGGAAAATATAATATTTTTCATAGCACATCATATGCTAGAAACATCATTTCTATAAGTCATAATACATATTTAGATTCTAAGTCACTTTTTCTAGCTTAGACTCAACATCATAGAATAGAATAGGGACACGACCCTTATCATTAAAACATAATATTTAAGCTATTACAATATATTAAATATAAACCTGACATAGGAAATCCTCGGAACATAAGGACCCCTTTATTGAGCTTGGGAAACACATATCAATACCTTTACTGTAAAGACATCGTTTAAGCTTCCATAACATACAGTTTGTGTAAAAAGGTAATGAATACACGAAGTATGTCAACCATGCAGAAATATACATTCAAAGAGGAAATTTTATTAGAAAACCATGCATCATGTCTTTTATTAAAACATCACAAAACCTTTATACAATAAGCACAACATAGCTCATATACTTCACATAGGTATTGACACTATTCATAAATCACAAAAGGTCATATAAATTTAAGACACATTTATCACATTCCTAGTATTATATTTGTTTTATCTTTCTTCACTTACCCCCAAGTAACCCTCTAGTAACACTTGGTGCAATGCATGAATAGTGTCCCATTCCACTGTCCACACTCAAGAGCATCTTCTTAAGGTCACCAAGGTTAAAATTCATACAACTTCATTAAGTCAACATAAATATTTGTAGAGGCGTATCATATAAATTAGACAAATACTTCTCATGTCAACCAACATAGTTAATGAACCACATATTATATTCCTTCCAAACAACATACAAGTAAACACTACTAATAATATCGTAATAAGACAATAGTGAACTAATGCATACTTGGACATCATTTTATAAAGACGTCATAAGATCTCTACCCATAATCCCAATCTAAGACTACTAGTGCAATGTACATGTGAAGCTCCATAACCTCACACATACTAGGTAAACCTACAAAGATACCACAAGCATCATCTTTTAGTTCATACATCAACATGACAACTTTAGTCAACTACATGCCTAACAAGTGAGAGCATCATCACATAATCAATAAGTCAAATTTCATGCATATGAGGTGAGACAACATCCAATAGACACCATGGACTCATACTATGTATATTATCATAACAATTAGGTTAATACCATAATTCCATACATAAGAGAGATATACATATGCATATACATATACATATAAAACACCTTCCTAGAACTCCATTCAATAGATACTTGTGCAATGCATAGGTGAAGTCTCCTACCCTTACCTACACTAAGCAGCTTCCCTTAGGTTATCCTTGTTAGGGTCTATACGTAATTCCATTGTCCATTCAAATTTAACGAAACTATAGCCTTAACCGACAATAAGACCATGTGAGCTAAACATGGAATTCGGTATTGTAGAGCCTTACACCAAGGGAAGGTGTTCTACCATGCCAAAGTAGATTATTAACACAATTTTAGTATTTTTGGAGATATTACTTTCTAGGTCCTATGGGGCAAGCATAGTTTATGGAACTACGAGATATGGCATTTGGACCCTGTCAATGCCCATGGGCATTGGAGTCCTCATCTCATGAGAAACCATGTGTGAATTTTCCTCAAAGGAAAGTCAACACCTCATGTGGAACCATAGGTGAATTTTCCTCCAAGTGAAGTCAAAACCTTATGAGAACCTAATGGTGAATCTTCATCCAAGGGAAACCAACACTTCCTTTTGTCAAGTTCACTCGGTTCTAAGTTAAGTTCTCTTTATTCAAAAGTCATTATTATCATTAATTTTTAAAAGTAGGCTTAGGAGATTAACCGCTCATATACTTAGCTCACAGGTTATAGATGAGAGTTGTCCTTTCATCAACCTAAATCAATGCGAAAATACCTTTCACATGGACATAGCATATTCAAGTAATATGTACTCTTTGTACAATTGAAGATACCTTCCAAGAGACACAATTTTGCTAGATTATCATACATGCTTCACTATTTGCATGAATGTGTGTGCATGTTCACATTTGAGGAAACCCTTCACATACCATATTTAGACACTACACATATGAATATGTCATCATATCATATACTATCATATTCATGGCTTAATCATGCATTCATATTCATGTACGTGGAGTGATCACCCTAGGAGTGATTCTATCATGGTAGACATGTGCAATGTATAGGCAACGTTCCATAAAATTGCCTACACTAGTATACCTATAAACTCATACTAGTTAAGATGCATTTCATGCTTCATGGACATATACTTTACACGCATAGTAATGACATTAGGGTATATGAGAAAACCCTTTCATTAGACATAATGAACCTATAATACTTGTAATGCATGAGGTGTAAGTGTGTTACATTGGTCAACGTGAACATACAATGACTATCAACAACACAATGAGGCAGACACCCTTCTATGACCAAAATGCACATTCAAGCATAGACCACACATCACAATTCAGCATAGGAGACAAGCTAACATCACATTACACTTAAGACTCCTAACATTAGCCAATAACACAGTCATATAGGGGTCATTCATCATTTAAACTTCATCAACAGAAGAACATAAAACAACCCTAACATAGTCGTACACATGCTCATAACATTAGCAGTATAACCTAGATGACAACTAGAATAGAAACTAGGCATGTGACTTCACATTGCATGATCATAACCACCATACATTCATAATATAATTTCCTTCAAGGCCATGATCACATGACATATAAAATGAAAATAAAGTAAACACCGCCACCATAAGCGGACCATACCACACAATGCCATACAAGGACAATTCTATCAACAATATTATAGAAAAGTAGAGAGATAGAGCTATTTTATCAATTTCTCAACCTTTGATCATCATTGAAAAGTACTCCTTTTTAGTAAACTATACAATTATACTGTCGTAACTAAAGGATTCTTAACATAAAATGAATCATGCTTCAACTACCCTAGAATTAAGATCACATTATGTACATTGCATTATCAATCTATAAAGGATAGGAGAACATAAGTCAATCATCAATCCTTGATCCACATGGATAAATTTTACATAATTCACCATCACATTACATAATTGGCAGTAGCTAATGTACAATAATCATATACGAAATAATAATTTAATTTCATAGAATCAAGGTCAAATAATGTAAACTACTTCATCAACTATAGAAGATATAGGAGTGTAGGTCAACCTTACCAAACTCCAAAGCCTTGATCATCATTGATCACTCATAAATAATTCACAGTCAAATTGAATATAAAACAGTTTCAATAGATAATTTAACATGCTAGAATCATATATCACTTAAAAAATAGTAAAGATCATAATGCCCACAAGTAGGATAAATCGACATTTTGATGGGAAAATGGGTTCATCATGCAATTGGATTGAAATTCACTATACATTCAATACATTATCATTGAATCATCATGATAAAACTTTTGAGAAAGAACTTATGCTTAGATTGAAGAAGAGGAAGTTTGATCATGAATTCACTTTTAAAATTTTGAAAGGAACTCTCTAGATGAAAGGTTATATAGAGATTCAAAATAGCCATACCTTTCTTCATGAGAATCCCACAAGAAATTGAAGAAGAAACCATGAAAATCCAAGCTCTATCTCTAACTTGACTTTTCCCTCCAAAAGAGGTTTGAGAGAATTAGGAAGAGAAGAGAGATTTGGAATTTTGATTTTTCTTATTTAGTGTTGGGGTTTTGTCTTGGGAAAGAAGTTAAATAAGTCATAAAAGTAGTTTATAAATATCTCCCCAAGTTACCAAAATACCGCGATATTTATTGGGTCTGTTAGACATGTAAACTTGACTTTAAAATGACTCAACCGGATCTGGGAAGTGGTTGCGCGTCACGGAGTAGACTCTTATTCTTCCCCAAAATAATTTTTGAGGCAGTGAGCCTCGTGCTGGGCACGCTTTACACACACACACTCAGTGCCAGACATGCGACACGAGGCTGGTTGCATTTCTTGATGTTGCACGCTGCCTTGGTCAGCTTCTTTGTCAATTGTTTGGGTCCTTCTTGGGGGCCGTTAGGGTGGTCCTCGGGGAGTCGTACTCAGAAATTTTAACCCTTAACATGTGTATTAAGATGATAGGGTCACCCCTACTGTCTTTGGAAATCCAATAACACAGAAAAAAAGGTAAACACACGAGGGCGCACTAGCACGTCGAAAGACCAAATTTCGAACGTCTTGGACATTTGACCTCCAAATGACATAAAATAAAGTATAAATACTATAAAAGACTTAATGAACATATTTTAAATATTTTTAGACATATGTGAGTCTATAAGAACCTTAATTCATTTTTGTTGTCTTACATTATCATTTGTAACTCCTTTAGTAGCTAGAAAGTTTGATGTTTAACCCAATGTTTATTGAACCATTTTCAGTTACTACCTCGGTGGGTGACTCTGTTGTGGCTACAAGTGTCTTTAGGAGTTGTCCTAAATTATTACCCAATACAGTTACATTGGTTGATTTGGTTGAATTTATATGGTGGACTTTGTTTTCATATTTGCGATGAATTGGTTGCATTTTTGTTTTGTTTCAATTGATTATACAAAAAGGTTAGTTATGTTCCTATTCCCTAATGAATCCGTCTTAGAATGGAAGGAGGGTAGCTTAATACCTAGAGGTCAAATCATTTTGTGTCAAAAAGCTTGTAAGATGATCTTTAACGGGTGTCTCTACCATATCTTGTGGGTGAAGGACCTTGAGTACGAGGTTTCTCCTTTAGATTTGGTACCTGTAGTGAAGGATTTTATTCAAGTCATCTAAAATGACTTACCCGTAATTCCTCTAGAACAAGAAATAGACATTGGTATAGAGTTGTTACCAGATACCAAACTTATTTCAATCCCTCCTTACCAGATGGGTCCACCGGAGTTGAAGGAGCTAAATCTTTAACTCAAAGATTTACTAGACAAAGGTTTCATTAAACCTAGTATTTTTCCATGGGGATATCCGGTGTTGTTGTAAAGAATAAGGATGGATTCCCTAGGATGTGTATTGATTATCGTCAACTAAAGAAGGTTACCATAAATAAAAAATATCCTCTCCCTAGGATTGACGATTTGTTTGGTCAACTAAAAGGGGAAAGATACTTTTCGAAAATTAATTTGATGTCAGGTTATCACGAACTTAGTGTGAAAGGTGAAGACATACCTATATGGCTTTTCGAACTAGGTATTGTAATTATGAGTTTCTAGTGATGTCATTTAGTCTTACTAATGCTCCGACGACTTTTATGGGCCTTATGAATAGAGTGTTCTGCAATTATGTTGATTCCTTTCTAATTGTATTCATTGAAGATATCTGGGTATATTCTAATAGTGAGAATGAGTATATGGGACATTTGGGGGTGGTATTGCAAGTCCTCAAGGAACATCAAATCTTTGCTAAGTATAGTAAGTGTAGATTTTGGTTGAGATCGATTGCTTTTATTTGGTCATATTATCTATAGTGAGGGTATTGAGTTTTATCCAAACAAAACACAAGTGATTAAGAATTAGCCTAGACCTTTCACTCCAACCGATAACGGATGTTTCTTTGGTTTAGTCGGGTATTATAGGAGGTTTCTTGATGGGTTTGCATCCATTGCTTCTCCTTTGACTACCTTAACCCAAAAGAATGTTATGGTTGAGTGGTGAAAAGTTTGTGAAAGGGGCTTCTAAGAGTTGACAAATAATCTTACCTACGCTCTGATATTGACTTTACCAGAGGGTACCCAAGGGTTTGTAATGTATTTTGACGCTTCCCCAGTAGTTTTGGATTATGTCCTCATGCAACATCGTAAGGTGATAGCATGTGCCTCTAGACAACTCAAGGTGCATTAGAAGAATTATCCAACTCATAACTTTTGATAAGCGGCTGCATTGTTTGCTTTGGAAATCTGGAGGCATTACTTGTGTGGTATTCATGTGGATGTATTAACCGATCATAAGAACCTTCAATATATGTTCACTCAAAAGGAGTTGAATCTCCGACAAAGAAGATTGTTGAAACTCTTGAAGTATTACGACATGAGTTTTCTCTACCACCCCAGCAAGGCCAATGTTGTTGTGGACACTCTAGGTCGAATGTCAATTGGTACTGTACATCATGTTTCGGATGATAAGAATGAGTTAGTGAAAGAGGTGCGTAGATTGGCTTGGTTGGGTGTTCGGTTGGAAGATTCTCGAAAAGGAGGGTCTATGATTTATCATAACTACTAATAATCTTTAGTAGTGGAGGTTAAGTCTAAGAAACACCTTGATCCTCTGTGATGGATTTGAAGGAATCGATTCTTAGCAAGTTCAATAGAAATTCTCCCAATGGGGGATAGGTTACTTAGGTACCAAGGTAGGTTGTGTATTCCGAATGTGGATGGTCTAAGGGGGGAAATCTTGGAAGAAGCCCATGGTTTCCAATATTCCATTCATCCGGGTGCCACCAAAATATATTGTGACCTTCAAGAGGTATATCAGTGGGAAGGTTTGAAAAGGGACATAGAGGAGTTTGTGGCTAAATGTCCTAATTGTTAATAAGTTAAGGTTTAACACCAAAAACTGGGTGGTTAACTCAAGTGATGGATGTTTCTACTTTGACATAAGAAGATATCAATATGCATTTTGTAGTGGGTTTGCCTTAAACTCGAAGGTGAAATGATTCAATTTGGGTGACTCTTGATATATTGAAAAATTATTTCCATTTTATTCCCGTCAAATCTAATTATTCGACGGAAGAGTATGCAAGGTTACACCTTAATGAGATTGTGAGTTTGCATGGTATCCCTTTGTCCATCATTTCGAAGAGATATGCCCAATTCACTTCTTTTTTTTTGGAGTTCTTTTAAAAAGGGGCTAGGTACTCAAGTGAAACTTAACACTCCTTTTCATCCTCAAACGGATAATCAAGCGTGTCGTACCATCCAAACACTAGAGTACATGTTAAGAGTTTGTGTTATTGACTTCAAGGGTAATTAGAACAATCACCTACCATTGATTGAGTTCTCCTATGATAATAGATGCGATTTTAGTATTTCTATGGTACCTTTTGAAGAATATTTGCTAGGAGATGTAGGTCTCCGGTTAGGTTGTTTGAGGTAGGAGAGTATTCACTCCTTGGTCCCGATATATCCTATGAGGCATTGGGAAAAGTCCAGATCATGAGGGATAGGTTTAAAACAGCCTATAGTAAGCTAAAATCCTATGTAGACATTAGAAGAAGAATTCTTAAATTTCAAGTAGGTTATAGGTTCTACTTGAAGATTTTGCCCATGAAAGGTTGATGAGATTTGGTAAAAAGTTGAATCTTAGTACTCGGTAGGTGGGTCGTTATGAGACAGTGAAACAAGTCGGGTAGGTTTCTTATGATTTTAAATTACCAAGTGAATTAGCCCCGGTCCATCTCGTATTTCATGTCTCTATGGCCAAGAAATGTAAATGTGACCTGGTATCTATTCTCCCGATTGAAGAGTTAGGAGTGAAAAAGAACCTTTCTTATGAAGAGGATCCGATTGAAACTCTAGATCATCAAGTCAAGAAGTTTAGGAACAAAGATGTGTCCTCCGTAAATGTCCTACGGAAAAACCATCTAGTTGAGGGAGGAACATGAGAGGGTGAGGACGACATGAAGTCCTGTTATCCTCATCTCTTTGCTCATAATTCTAGTCAAAGTCGAGGCTAGTAGTAATCCTCTTAAAATTAAATAATAAATAATGTTGAACTATACTTGCTTTGCTTATATGTGCATATTTTTGTAAAAATTCGTGTTAAAATGAGTTTTGATGGAAAATGCTCTTTTGCTTAACTTGCGCTTATTTGTGTTATGTGTATAGTTGACTTTTGAAATGATGGGGAGCATGTTTATTGTTGCTTGACAGAAGGATTGCGTGGTAACTCTTGATGATTATGTTGTTCTCATGTTGATATTGCGAAGGTAGTTCCTCGTTATGTAATATGAAGTATTAAGCTCTTATATGTGGTGAATTGTGAATCGAGTTGCTATATGTAATTCCATCTTAATGTGTTGAATGGATTGTGAAGTACTCCCATGGTCTGTGACTTATTTTTATTTATGTTGTTGTTGGTTGGGCTACTAGTATTGAGTCTCATTCTCTCCCTATAAAATGATTTATGTGTCATTCTTGGATGAATATTCCTAAGTGGTGTATAATGTAACACTCCGAAAGTCCATGACTTAGTCTAGATCCTCACATGAGGAACTAAGCCGTAAAACAATGTTTCTAAGCCTAAAAAAATGTATTGAACTTAATTGGGATGTGCTAGTATCAAAATGTCAAGAAACGACCATGACATCTGGAGAATTCGGAAAGATGATCTAGTGTCACTTGGTATCTTTCAAGATACTTTAAAAGTCGGAATTTAGTCAAATTTGGTGAAAATGTGTTAAAAATATAGAAGGGTGTGTTTAGGGTCGAAACGTTCAGGTACGACAGTTGACCAAAAAACTATCATTTTACAGTAGATATTCACGAAACCAAACGACGAGTCATCGATTGGTCAACGGCCCATCGATTGATGTCGTTGGTGAATACATAGACATTTTGGAAAAATGTCCCAAAAAAAACTCACTGATCATAACCACAGACTGCCACTACGGGGCTGTCGTCTAATCGACGCCCTGTAGATGAGAAGTCCTGGTTTTATACTCGAACTAACTTCTAAGTTTAAGTTTAAGTTAGGGTGATTATTTAATTAGTTAGTTAATTAATTAATGTTTTGGGACGGTTTTAATTAGTTAATTAAGGACTATACAAGCAAACCTGAGTCATAAACTAATTTAACACCTCATAATTTCCAAAACCCAATTCTCTACAACTTCTCTCTACTTTTTCTCTCTATTCCACAGACCACCATTAAAGACCAAGATTCAAGGTTCACTAGTGCTTCAAGTCACAAGTTTTTCTCCATCATTCTTCAAGGAATACTAAAGTATTGAAGCTATTCACTCTTGGGATCTCGTTCCTCAAGAGGCTCTTTTAAATTGGTTTCCAAAGATTTCTAGAACATGGGTTTTCATCCATTTTCGTGAATTGTCTTTCAAATGGACTTGATGTTTGATTATTTGTTTTATATTCATATATTATTATTTATTATTAGTTAATATTTGTAGTTCTTAGAATATTACTTAGTTATATTAAAGAATCTATGATTGAACCCTTTTCCCTAACTTTAGCTATGTATTGGACTTCTAGATGATTAGGAAGATGATGATATGATGGCATGTTGTGAATATGCTACATTGTGAGATCTTGGTATGGGTATGATGATGAAAGGTTAAAGGTGGTTCACTTGTGTGCCTATTACTTATATTATGATGTGTTGATCTCACTAATGATGGTTTGTGATGAAAGGAAGTTCTCATCCTTACCTAATGACATAATGACATGATTATACAAAGGTTTAGTCTGCTATGGCATATACTAAAATATGATGATTAAGAAAGGGTTAATGACATTTCAAAAAGGTTCTTATGAGATTGAGACTATAACGCAATTAAGCATAAAGAGGGTTCCAACACATATATCCTAGATCTTTAGCTATGTTTTACCCATAGGAAAACTAGGTAGTGGATCAGCCTAAAATGTTATGTTCATGTTTTCGTTCTACCTTGGCAAGTAGAGCACCTTCATTCAGTGTAGGCTTTCATGACACCGGATTCACGTTTAGATCACATGGTCTGTTGTTTGTTAAGGTGATTGTACCCAAAAGTAAAATGAAATAATGAAATTAATAATGTGAAAAGTAACTAGGGTGACTTAAGGGATTCTTCTTAGTATAGGTAAGAGTATGGGACTTTACCGATGCATTGCACAAGTAGACCTTGAGGGGAGTCCTAGAAGGTTGTTCTTATGCACTTCTGATATGAATGAAATGCATATGTTCACATTACATGTTGAATATCCTATATGATGTTGGTTTCATTGATGACCCAGATGTACACCCTAGAAAATAGGGCATCCGTCGAATCGTGGCCCGGTGTACTTGACCTCTCAGAGGTCTTGTACAAGCCCTTTGAAATCATTCATTGCATATATGTATGAAAAGTAGTGTGGAATTTAAAAATTTTTCACACAAAATAATAATACTTCAAATATATCTTTTATAGAAGATCATAAGGAAAGGCTAACTTTAAAATTCGCAATCTTAGACAAACGAATATCTTGGATCACGGCACATACATCAACATAATAGAAAATACATTGTCCAATACAATGTCTTTAACAAGAAAGCTAAACATAGTGATGTCCTCGGATCTATTGTGGACATACACCAACTTGGTTGAAACAACACTAATTCAAGCTTAACTTCAAGGGACTCCTCTCAAAATCACCTACACCTTTACATATAGACGAAGCATATGGAATTAGTACATTAGAATGCACTAAGTATTGTGATATGCAATAAAATCATACTAAAAGTACATTTGTATAAAACATGCTATTTTTTGAAAAAACCTGATAAAACAAGTATAATAGTCAGTTACAAGTAAACTTAAACATATATAAGTCACCTCACACAATATCACATTTCATTACTTCAAATCATACAAGCATAAGACTCTCCTACCAAAGGTCCTCCTAAGGCTCAGTTGAGTGAGGCATGAAGTGAACACCTATATAATCTTTCACACACACCTAAGGGATCCTCAAGTATTACTAAGATAAGATTATTCACTATATTCAGTTAAACCCCCTACCTAAAATTACTCTAAGATTCAATGAAGTAAGACATGAAGAGACCGTCCATAAACCCTCTCCAAGCTTACATAAGAAATCTTCAAAGCTACTTTAGACAAGTACTATTTCATTATGTTGCATTTAACTCATGTCAACTATGTTCGTTAAACCATTTAGAAGACATACATAAATTGATGACTTTCACATGGATAAAACACATGCATTAAGTACCCTATTGATTGCGTGATCACTTGATATTAATAAAGATTCATTTCGACCTCATGAAACCGAGGAAGAACTTATTGGTTCTGAAATACCATATCATAGTGCAATTGGCTCATTGATGTATCTTGCTGGTAATTCTCGATCAGATTTATTTTTTTCTATAAATTTATTAGCTAGATTTAGTTCTTCCCCAACATGAACACACTAGAACGGTATTAAAAATATATTTAGATACCTTCAAGGCACCATCAATACAGGACTATTTTATTAAAAAGAATCTTATTCATAATTAATTAGCTATGCAGATAATGATATTTGTCTGACCTACATAAAGGTTGATCTCAGACAGGTTAATTATTTACATATAGAGGTACAACTATACCATGACGTTCAACAAAACATACAATGGTTGCTACTTCATTAAATCAGTCAGAAATTATAGTCATCCATAAAGAGAGTCGAAAATGTGTGGTTGAAATCTGTAATTCAACACATCCATGAAGCATATGGTCTTCCCTCAGAGGAAGATACCCCCAACAACATTACATGATGAAAATGTAGTGTATATCTCAACCAAGAGGAGGATACATCATAAGAAATAGAACAACTTATTTCACCAAAATTCTTTTTACTAATGGTATACAAAAAAGGGTATTTATAGATGTTCGACAAGTTCGTTCCAGCGATAATTTAGCAGATATATTCACCAAGACATTACTAATGTCAACATTTGAGAAGCTGAGATACAAAATTGAAATGTGTTATATCAATATTTTAAGTGACGTCTTTATTAGGGGTAGTAAATACGTCTTGCATTCTTTTTCCCTTAACCATGGTTTTATCCCATTGGGTTTTCCTGTTAAGGTTTATAATGAGGCAGCAACAATGCATATTTTATTGGTCAAATTTATTAAAATATTATATTATTCGATGATTTTTACTGCCAAAATTTCTCAATTTATTAGGGTAAACAATACAAAATTTAATTTTTTAAGATCTAATACGTGGATTTTCACGATTTTATAAAATAATGCGAGATTGTGGTCATCATATGCATATATGTATCTCATGTACATGGTTGAGCATGAAGTTTTTTACTTCCTCTTTAGTTATATAATTCCTTGAATACAGAGATGATTTTTTTTCAACAAAACATGATTTCACATCGAGAATTAAAGAAAGAAAATATTTCCTACTTTAATTTAGATACATATTCAAATTGGGTTTAAACCTCATCTACACCTGAAACAAAACTTCCTTGTGATCTACCTGAATATCACGAAATATTATTCATTAGTTATTCATAACAAGATGATTCATTTTTTTCAAGTGAACAACAAAATTACCATTCAGTAAAATCCCTATATTTAGCTCCACATTTTCATTCTCTACATTTGAAGTTCCTATGTTTTCTTCATCTTTCTCCACGTGAGAGAAATCTAAATACTGAGAGAGCTATTGAATTTAAAACTAAAAAAATGGAAAAAGATAACTCGACGAAAGTTTCGATGCAGAGAAATCATCATGCTAATAGGGAGGTTATAAAGGATAATTTTTAAGGTGGGAAAATAGAAAAAAACATTAAGAGGTATTTCATTTCATAAATTTAGTAAAATATTAAAATAGCCCTTCAAAAGTAATACGTGATTGTTCTAGAAATAGCCAGACCGCGTGGTTTAATAAGGACTTTGGTAATTTAACCCAAATGGTAACTTCTTAACAGTGAACAATCTTACTTATAAATTAACCTAATAACTCTCTTGACAACTTTAAACAGAGGAAAAAGATTAAATATAATTTTCTACTATATTATATTGGTCAAATTTATTAAATATTACATTATCAGGTGATTTTTACTTTCAAATTTAGTAAATTTAATAGGATGAACAATACAAATTTTATTTGTTCATGATTTAATACGTGCATTTTCTCGAATTTTTTTAAAGAAATTCTAGATTGTGGTCATCATATGCATATACTTCACATATCAAGTTACTTCTATCTCAAATACATAGTTGGGCATGAGTTTTTGATCTTCCCCTTTAGTAATATAATTCCATGAATACAGAGGTGATTTCTTTTCAACAAAAGATGATTTAACAATGAGAACTAAAGGAGACAAATATTTCCTACTTTAGTTTTGATACTAATTTAAACTGATTTGTTGCAAATATTAATTTTTAAAATTATGATACCTTGGGTAAGTGGTTGTTGGGTTTCAACCACAACTAAACCTGAAGTAACACTTCCTTATGATCCATACGAATATCAAAGAATATATTTCAATATTTATTCAAAAAAATCTGAATCATTTTTTTTAGTAAACATTGAAATTACTATTCAATATAATCCCTAAATTCAATTTCACATTTTCATTCTCTACATTGAAAGTTTCAATGTTTTCTTCAACTTTCTCCATGTTAGCGAAATCTAAAAATCTAGAGACCTATTGAAATTTTAACTAAAAATATTATGAGATGAAAAAGAGAAAGTCAATGAAAGTTTCAGTGCTGAGAAATTATTAGGCCAATTGGGAATTATAAAGGTAAATATTTTTAGATGGGAGGGTATAAAAAATGTGAAGAGGTATTTCATTTCTATGAATTTAATAAAATGACTAAATAACCTACACATTATTGTTCTACAAAAAGTTTGACCACATGGTTTAATAAGGACTTTGGAAATTAAAGCCAAGAGGTAACCATTTAATATTGAAATTGTTACTTATAAACTCACTTTATAAATCTTTTTCACAGCCTTAAAAATAGGAAAAATAGTTCGAATGTATTTTTCTACTATATTTTATTGGTCAAATTTATTAAATGTTATATTATCCAATCATTTTACTTTCAACATTAATGCATTTAATAGGGTAAACACTAAAAAATTTATTTGTTTAGCATTTATTACGGGCATTTTCCCAATTTTTAAAAATAATGCCAGACTACAAGTATCATATGCATTCACATATCTAGTTTCATGTATATCAGATACATGGTTGAGCATGGAGTTTTTTATCTTCCCCTTTAGCAATATAATTCCCTTAATACAGAGGTGATTTATTTTAAACGAAAGATGATTTCATGTTGAGTATTAAAGGAAAAAAAATGCTTCATACTTTTATTTTTATACTAATTCAGATTTACTTGTTGTATAAATCCATTTGTAAAATTTTGATACCTTTGATAGGTGATTGTTGCGTTTCAACCTCTGTTCCACCTGAAGCAACATTTCCTTGTGACCTACTTGAATATCTAAGAACATTTTTCCTTAATTATTCACAATAAATTGATTCATTTTTTTCGAGTTAACATCAAAATTACCATTCAATAAAAATCCTAAATAAATTTCAACATAATCATTCTCTACATTTGAGGTTCCTATGTTTTCTTCAGCTTTCTCTTTTTTAGCGAAATGTAAAAACCTAGAATACTATTAAATTTCAAACTAAAAAAAATCTAACATGGAAAAAGAAAAACTAAATGAAAGTTTTTGATTGAAGAAAATATTAGGCCAATTGGGAGCCTATAAAGGAGAACTTTCGTAGGTGGAAAGGTAGAAAAAAAACGTAAAAAAGTATTTCATTTCTATGAATTTATTAAAATGACAAAAAAAACCTTGAAAAGTAACACGTGGTTGTTCTATGAATAGCCTAACAACGTGGTTTAATACGGACTTTGGAAATTGAACCCAACACGTAATTGTTTAACAGTGACAATTGTTACTATTAAATTCACTTTATAACTCTTTTGATCACTTTTAAAAGTGGAAAAAGGTAAATTACATTTTTCTACTATATTTTATTGGTCAAATTTATCAAATGTTACATTATTTGATGATTTTTACCGTCAACATTACTAAATTTAATCGGATAAAAATACAAATTTTATTTGTTTAGGATCTAATACGCGCATTTTCACGATTTTTAAAAATTATGCCAGATTGCGGTCATGATATGCATATATCTCACATATCTAGTTACATGTATCTCAGATACATGGTTGAGCGTGAGGTTTTTTTATCTTCCCCTTCAATAATGTAATTCCCTAAATATAAAGGTGATTGCTTTTCAATGAAAGATGATTACACACCGAGAACTAAAGGAAAAAAATAAATTCTACTTTAAATTTGAAACAAATTGAAATTGAATTGTTGTATAAATCAATATATAAAATATTGATACCTTGCATAAGTGGTTGTTGGGTTTTTACCTCATTTAAACCTCAAGCAACACTTCTTTGTGATCCACCCCAATATCATAGAATATTTTTCATTAGTTATTCACAATATAATGATTCATTTTTTCAAGTGAACATCCAAATTACAGTTCAATGAAAGCGTAAAATTCAGTTCCAAATTTTGATTTTCTACATTTAAAGTTCCTATGTTTTCTTCATATTTCTCCATGTTAGAGAAATCTAATAATCCAGAGAGCTATTGAATTTCAAACAAAAAAAAACATATAAGATGGAAAAAGAAAAACTCAATGAAAGTTTCAGTGTGGAGAAATCATTAGGATAAATGTGAGCTTATAAAGGAGAGTTTTAAGGTGGAAAGGTAGAAAAAATGTGGAGGTATTTCATTTCCATAAATTTAGTAAAATGAAAAAATAGCCCTTGAAAAGTGACACATGATTGTTCTAGGTATAGCCTAATCACGTGAACTAATAAGGACTTTGGAAATTGAGACGAAGAGGTAATTTTTTAATAGTGACAATTGTCACTTATAAATTCACTTTATAACTCTTTTTACCACTTTAAAAAGAGGAAAAAGGTAAATTTTATTTTTCTACTATATTTTATGGGTCAAATATATTAAATGTTAAATTATTCTATGATTTTTACTTTTAACATTACTGAATTCAATAGGGTGAAAATAAAAGTTCATGTTTAGGATCTAATACGTGCATTTTTACGATTTTTTTAAAATTATGCCAAATTGCGGTCATGATATGCACATATCTCACATATCTAGTTACATGTATCTCAATTACATGGTTGAGCATGACGTGTTTTATCTTCCCCTTCACTAATATAGTTCCCTAAATATAGAGGTGATTTCTTTTCAACGAAAGCTGATTTCACATCGAGTACTAAAGGGAAAATCTATTTCCCACTTAAATTTTTATACTAATTCAAATTGATTTCTTGCATAAATCAATTCATATAATTTTTATACCTTAAATAGGTGGTTGTTGGGTTTCAACCTCAGCTACACCTGATGCAACACTTCCTTGTGATCCACCTGAATATCAAAACATATTATTCATTCGTTGAATATGATTTATTTTTTTTGAGTGAACATCAAAATTACCATTCAGTGGACGTTCTAAATTCAAATTCACATTTTCATTATTTGCATTTGAAGTTCCTAAGTTTTCTTCAAGTTTCTCCTAGTTAGGAGAATGTAAAAACCGAGAGCTATTAAAATTTAAACAAAAAAATTTATATAATGAAAAAGGAAAAACTCAATGAAACCTTCTACATGGAGAAATCATTAGGCCAATTGGGAGCATATAAAGGAGAATTGTTTTAGTTGGGAAGGTAGAAAAAACATGAAGAGGTATTTAATTTAGATGAATATAGTAAAATGAATAAATAGCCCTTGATAAGTGACACATGATTGTTATAGGAATAGCCTAATCATTTGGTTTAATAAGGACTTTGGAAATAGAACCCAAGAGGTAATTGTTTAATAGTGACAATTGTCACTTGTAAATTCACTTTTTGTCCACTTTAAAAATTGGAAAAAGGTTAAATGTAATTTGCTACTATATTTTATTGGTCATTTTTATTAAAGTTATATTATCCGATGATTTTTACTTTCAATATTACTGAATTTAATAGGGTAAATAATACAAATTATATTTGATTAGAATCTAATACATGGTTTTTCACGATTTTCTAAAATTATGCCAGATTACGATTATCATATGCATATATTTCACATATCTAGTTACATGTATCTCATCTACATGGTTGAACATGAAGTTTTTGATCTTGTTCTTTAGTAATATAATTCCCTGAATACATAGGTGATTTCTTTCAACGAAAGATGATTTCACATCGAGTACTAACGAAAAATAATATTTCCTACTTTAATTTTGATATTAATTCAAATTGAGTTGTTGTATAATTCAATTTGTAAAAAGTTAATACATTGGATAGGTGGTTGTTGAGTTTCAACCTCAGCTACACTTGAAGTAAAACATCCTTTTGATCTACCGGAATATCAAAGAATATTTTTCATTAGTTATTCAGAAAAAAAATGATTCATTTCTTCCAAGTGAATATCAAAATTACCATTCAATGAATGCCCTAAATTCAGTTGCACGTTTTCATTCTCTACATTTGAAGTTTCTATATTTTCTTCAGGTTTCTCCATGTAAGGGAAATCCAAAAACCGAAAAATCAATTGAATTTCAAACTAAATTTTTTTAAAAATAGATGAAGTAAAACTCAAGGAAAGTTTATGTTAAGAGAAATCATTAGGCCAATAGGGAGCCTATAAAGGAGAATTTTTTTAGGTGGGAAGTTAGAAAAATCTCAAGGGGTATTTCATTTTCATGAATTTAGTAAAACGACAAAATAGCCTTTGAAAAGTGACACATGATTGTTTTAGGAATACCATGACCACGTGGTTTAATAAGGACTTTAAAAATTTAACCCAAGAGGTAACTATTTAAAAGTGCAAATTTTTGCTTATAAATTCACTTTATTTTTCGTTTTGACCGCATTAAAAAGTGGAAAAAGTTATAGTTTCTACTATATTTAATTGGTCAAATTCATTAAATGTTATATTATCTGATGATTTTTACTTTCAAAATTACTTATTTATTAGGGTAAACAACACAAATGTTATTTGTTCAAAATCTTATATGTGCATTTTCATGATTTTATAAAATTATGCCAATTTGCAGTCATCACAGGGATATATCTCACAATCTAGTTGTATGTATCTTAGATACATGTTTGGGCATAAAGTTTTTTATCTTTCTGTATCACTTCGGAAGATACATAACATAGACTAGAGCCTCGTTTAGTAGATAATGATAATCCAAAAGATAAATTAATGTATAAACCTGATTAATTTGGAGGTATTAAGACCAAAATTTCAAGGGACGATTAGGATGTCCAGAGATTTGTGAAAAATGACCTCGCGTGCCTTAAGGTGTTTTAGGGGTTTAATGAGTCGTATATAAGTAAAACTTGGTGAAAGTTAGAGTGTGTTTAGATTCAAAAAGTCTTGATACTAATCCCCAAAAACCACCGTAAGGTCCCTCGCGGATGAACAGATATTTTACCCTAAAAAGCTATCAATTTACAGCGAGCAACCACGAGTTGTTGTTTGAACGATGCTCCGTCGTTTGTCATAGTTGGTACACACTTAAGACTCCTCATCGAAATATGTCTCAAATCACAAATGAACAAGACGGTTCGTGGTTGGGACAACGATACGTCGATGGGGTCTCGTTGTTTGGGACTCGAGTTCACTGTCCCAAATCGGTTAAGTTAGTGTGTTTAGGAACTTAGTTAATTAATTTATGATTAATGGGTGGTTTGACTAGTTATTTTATGACTATAAAAGGATTGTAAGTCATTAAACTAACATAACACTTCATAATTCTCAACACTCAAATAACTCCCACTTCTCTCTACTTTATTTCACTACCCCAAAGACCCCCATTAAAGAAAAAGTTCAAGCTTCATTACGACTTCAAGATAAAGGATTTATTCTAAATTCTTTAAGAATTAGAAAGATATGTAAGGTATTTACTATTGGGACGCCTTTCCTAAATAGGTTATTCAAAGTTCGTTTTCAATGTTCTTCAAAACTATCGTTTTCATGCAATTTCGTGAGTGGTCTTTTAAATTTGTTTAATGTGATATTGATTTAATTTATATTGATGTATTATGATTGTTTATTGGTAGATTGTTGTAATTCCTTATACTTTGACCTAATTTCTCTAAAAGATCCATGAATGACCCCTTTTCCCTAACCCTAACTATGAATTAGGTTGATAGATGATTAGGGATGTTGTAATTGGATGTGTTATTGATTAATTTACTGTTATATGATGCTGGTGATTGGATAATTGGATAAATTTTGTTGAATTAATGGTGAGATCATGAAGGAGATTCTTCGACGCCATTGGTAAGACTTTCAATATCATGAATACTTTACTTCAATTATGTTGGTCTATTCTTGATATAGTTGTTCAGTTGAAGTATGATGGATGAATTTATGGATATATGGTTATGATATGAACATGAAGGATTTGATATAATTATAGTTGTGCTGTATGAGAGATTGGACGTGATTTCTCATGTGCATTCTATTTCTATGATTATGATATGATGTTTCTCTCATGATGATGGTTTAGTGATGAAATGATGTTGTTATCCTAGACCTTATGAGCTATTCACATGAGTATACAAAGGGTTAGTCTCCTATGACATATATTAAGATTTGATTTTAAGAAAGACTTAAAGAGACTTCATAAATGAAATTAGCTTAGCACAAAGCAAACTAGCAAATGAGAGGTGTCCCATTATGAGAGGAAAGGTAGGTTCATCATTGTTCTCATGAAATGGAAAATATAATGCGAGTTAGCGTAAAGAAGGTTTCCAATAAACATCTCCTAGTTCCTTAATTATGTGCCCCCATAGGAATACTAGCTAGTGGATACACCTATATGATACTTTTATGTATGGTTCTACCTTGGCATGTAGAGCATCTTCTTTTGGTTAGGTTCTACCTTGGCATGTAGGTTTCATGACACCAGATTTCATTTTTAGCTCACATAGTCTATATCGGTTATAGCGAATGTTACCGAAAGTAAAATTAATGAATGAAAGTCATAAAGATGGACACTAACTAGGATGACTTAAATGGTACTACTTAGTGTAGGTAAGGGTATAGGACTTTACCTATGCATTGCACAAGTTGGCCATGACGGGTGTCCTAGGAGGAGTTCTAATTCACTTATTTTATGAATGAGATGCATAATGTCGGCTCTATGTAATGTTGCTCTTATATGATGTTGGTTTCATTTGATGAACATGATACTGGTCTAAATTTCTATGTATGATGATTACTATACATGATGTGATGTTATATGAGGTAAAGACATTACTTATAATCTTTTAACTATTTACTTACTTTATGTGGTGTTATGGGGCTTCACGTGAGTATTGCACTAATAGGTTTGGATTGAAATTGTGAGTAAGAGTATGGTATGCTTTGATGATATGAACTCTAGAGCATGAAATGTTGATATATCTTTATCATGATGTTTTTCTTCTATTTGAATATAAACATGCCACTAAAAAAAATTCGACCATCAGGGACAAATCATTTCGTCATTAATAAATAATATTTCATCATTAAAGATCTTGTATGATGAAAAATAATTCGTCACTCAGTCTTTACTAAATGTCTGTCTCTAAAAGTATACACAAACTATTTAGTGTTTCATCGCTAAAAGTATTATATTACCTACGACAAAAGAAGTCGTCTCGAAATGCTTAAACACTTACGACAAATTTATTTGTTGTAAAAATTATATTTTTTGTAGTTAATAGTATGCCTTGTCAGTAGAAGGGTCATTACTATCGACAAAATTATATCGTCGCTATTTATTTTACTTCAATCAATGACAAATCAATTGTCTCTAAAATTATACGTAATTCATAGTTGAACAAAATCTAATTTCGTCACTATTGACTACATTTAATATAAAAAAGTTATTTTATCCTTAAATGTATTAGAGATAAAATTTATCATTATATAAATGGATTATATGTCCTATTTTAACTTTTTTAAACCTTCGACCAGAAGCTAGCACATTATGTTGTCTTGGGGAATCGAACTGACGACCTTAACGTTTGAAGTGAAGCGTGCCTACCATCAGATCAACTATCTCTTGTCATTCATTTTTGTTTTATTTTGTACTGCATTCACTTCTTTCAAATATAACTTTAATAGAAACAATATATTATATGAATTTTTATAGTAATACACAAATGCATGATATTTACATACCACAGTTAGTTCAAATGTAGATTATATTTTAATTTAACTGTGTATTTTTTAAAATATCCTTAAATATATTGAGTACGATTTTGACATTTTATTAATTTATTTATAGTAAATTTTTAAAATTATTCAATATACTTATAATTTTTTTTATAATGTTAACTTTTTATTTGAATAAAAAATAAATAATCGGTTCAAGTTGAAAATTGATAAACATAAATATGGAACTTCATCATAATATATTTAATCCTAGTTAGTTCATCTCTTCTTTTTGTGCTTTTATTTCATAGTTTATTTAAATTTTCACACTGATGGGAAAAGTTATAGAAATTCATTAAATGTATCGTACCTTAACAAAGTCAAAGTTTTCAAGTCGACATTAACTCTGTGTAGTTACTCTGCGTATGTATGTGAATTACTATTAAATATTTACACATTTATAGACAGATACAAATAGATAGACTTTGTTAATGTAGTTTATCAATCACAAATCAATAGACAAACACAAAAATTAGCACAAGAACTTGAGAAATTTATTTTATCTTGCTTATCAATGAAAGTGTATCAAATACAAAACGAAAGTGCTAAACCAACAAATATTACATATCTAGTGGTAGAACCATGCTCCACTCACAATACTTATAACTTGGATTGTATTTTTCAAATGAGTCATTTTATAATTTCGTAATCTTTTAAAAAAATAAATGTATTGAACTTTATTATTTTTACAAAATCGACCAAATTCGTTGGTTTTAATATTTTTACTTGTCAATTAGCGAATGGACTCTTTCTATTTCTTATGAAGCATTAGAATTATACTTTTTGTAAGTTGTCACCTGTAATAATGAACAATTGTAACAAAAAAATTTTATTTGGCTATGAATTTTTATCGTAGCAAATAGTTGAACTATTTACTATAAATTTTAAATAGTCGCTATTTAACACCTTACTTATTTTATGATAATTTTTTTATTGTCACTAAGTCATAGAGTCATTAGACACAATAAATATATTTATATTATTAGTGACGAAATATATTTCATAATTAAATCAATATTTTCATAGCAAAAATCTCAAATATTTAACTACAAACCCTAATTTGTCGATATCGTAAGCATATTTTTTAGATGAAATTTATTTAGTCCAACATTTTGATAGATTTTAAGACAAAAACTATTTTGTCATGAATTATATACATTATTAGTGATGAAATAATGTGTCACCGACAACTTTAAATTAGGGACTAACACTAGTTAACAAATGACGCCAATTAATTTTTTGGTGGAAAACTTTAATGGGCAGAACTTTCTTACGGATTTTTATGATTCCTCCCTAAAAGTATGTGTCTCTAATTTTTAAGCATGAAAAGTAAATTTTGTCACTAAAAGCGAATAATTAGTGATGAATTTGATGTTGTACTTTGTCATAAATTACATATACTTTTAGTGAAGAAATAATGTGTGATTGATAACTTTATATTTATGACTAACACTACTTAGCAAAATGGCGCCAGTTAATTTTGTTGTGGGAAACTTTAATGGACAATAGTTTTCTACGAATTTTTATGTTTCATCGCCAAAAGTACATGTCTCATATATTTAAGTACAAAAAGTAAATTTTATCACTAAAAGTGAATATTTACTGACAAATTTAATGTCATAGCTAATATTTTCGTAGTTATATATCATATTTTTTGTAGTGTGTCTTAATGATGTTGTGATTATTGACTTGTATATGCTCTTGTGTGTTCATAAAGACATTTAAAGTGACTTAGCATGCTTCTAAACAAAATGTCTCTTTAGTAATGTAATTCTCTGAATACAGAGGTGATTTTCTTTTGAACGAAAGATGATTTGACATTGAGAACTAAAGGGAAAAAATATTTTCTACTTTAATTTTCTTACTAATTCAACTTGACATGTTGTAAATACATTTGTAAAACTTTTATACCTTGGGTAGGTGGTTGTTGGGTTTAAACCTTAGCTACACCTGAAGAAACACATTCTTGTTATCCACCTGACCATTAAAGAATATTTTTTATTATTTATTCAGAAAAAAATGATTCATTTTTTTGAGTGAACATAAAAATTAACATCAATGAAAGCTCTATATTCAGTTTCACATTTTCATTCTCTACAATTAAATTTCCTATGTTTTCTTCATCTTTCTCCATGTTAGGGAAATTTTAAAACCTAGACATCTACTGAATTTCAAATTAAAAAAATTTTACGATTGAAAAAGAGAAACTCAATGAAAGTTTCATTGCATAGAAATCATCAGGCAAATTGAGAGCTTATAAATGAGAATTTTTTTTATGTGTGATGGTAGAAAAAATGTGAAGAGTTATTTCATTTCAATTATTTAGTAAAATGACAAAATAGCCCTTGAAAAGTGACACATGATTATTCTACGAATAACCTGACTACGTGTTTTAAGAAGGACTATGGAAATTCAACCCACGAAATAACTATTTAACAGTGAGATTTTTAACTTATAAATTAACTTTATAACTCTTTTTTACCACTTCAAAAAGAGGAAAACGGTAAATTGTATTTTCTACTATATTTTATTGCTAAAATTTAATAAATTTTTTATTTCCGATGATTTTAACGCTCAACATTACTGAATTTAATAGGAAAAAAATATAAATTTTACTTATTTAAGATCTAATATATGCATATATCTCACATATCTAATTACATGTATCTTAGATAAATAGTTGAGCATGAAGTTTTTGATCTTCCCCTTTCGTAATATAATTCCCTGAATACAAATGTTATTTCTTTTCAATAAAAGATGATTTCACAAAGAGAACTAAAGGAAAAACTATTTTCTACTTTAGTTTTTATACTTATTCATATTGACTTTTTGTATAAATCAATTCATAAAATTTTGAAACCTTGGATAGGTGGTTGTTGGGTTTCAACCTCAGTTACACATGAAGCAACACTTTCTTGTGATCCACCTTAATATAAAAGAATATTATTCATTAATTATTCATAAAAAAATGTTTTCATTTTTTTTGAGTGAACATAAAAATTACCATTCCACATTTTCATTCTCTATATTTGAAGTTCCTATATTTTCTTCGGCTTTCTCCATGATAGCGAAATCTAAAAACCAAGAGAGCTATAGTATTTCAAACCAAAAAAATATAAAATGGAAAAAGCAAAACACAACGAAAGTTTCTATTGGAGAAATCATTAGGCCAATTGGGAGCTTATAAAGGAGAATATTTTTAGGTGGGAAGAGAAAAAAAACATGAAGAAAAATTTCATTTTCATGAATTCAGTAAAATGAAAAAATAGCCCTCGAAAAGTGACACGTGATTGTTCTAGGAATAGCCTGACTACTTGATTTAATAAGGATTGGGAAATTGAACTCAAGAAGTAATTGTTTAATAGTGACAATTATCACTTATATATTCATTTTATAACTTTTTTAGACCACTTTAAAAAGAGGAAACCGGTAAATTTTATTTTTATACTATATTTTATTGATCAAATTTATTAAATGTTATATTTCTGATGAATTTAACGTTCAACATTACTGAATTTAATAGGGAAAAAATATAAATTTTAATTATTTAAGATCTAATGCATGCATATTCCCCATTTTTTAAAATTATGCCAGATTGTGGTCATGATATGCATATTTCTCACATATCTAGTTACATGTATCTCAGATATATGGTTGAGCATTGAAGTTTTTGATCTTCCCGTTTAGTAATATAATTACCTGAATACAAATGTGATTTCCTTTCAACGAAAGATGATTTCACATCGAGAACTAAACGAAAAAACTATTTCCTACTTTAATTTTGATACTAATTCATATTGTCTTTTTTTTATAAATAATTCATAAGATTTTGAAACCTTGGATAGGTGGTTGTTGGGTTTCAACCTTCGTTACACCTGAAGCAACACTTTCTTGTGTTCCACCAGAAAATAAAATAATATTATTCATTAGTTATTCATAAAAAACTAAGTCTTGTTTTTTGAGTGACCATAAATATTACCATTCCACAATTTCATTCTCTATATTTGAAATTCCTATATTTTCTTCGGCTTTCTCCATGTTAGCGAAATCTAAGAACCGAGAGAGCTATTGTATTTCGAACTAAAAATATTATACAATGGAAAAATCAAAACTCAACTAATATTTCTGTTGGAGAAATCATTAGGCCAATTGGGTGCTTATAAATGATATTTTTTTTAGGTCGGAAGAAAAAAAAAAACATGAAGAAGTATTTCATAATCATGAATTTTATAAAATTAAAAACTATCCCTTGAAAAGTGACACTTGATTGTTCTAGCAATAGCTTGACTACGTGGTTCAATAAGGACTGGGAAATTGACTCAAGAAGTAACTGTTTAATAGTGACAATTGTCACTTATAAATTCACTTTATAACTTTTGTTGACCACTTAAAAAAGAGGAAAAAGGTTAAATATTTTTTTCTACTATGTTTTATAGGTAAAGTTTAATCAATGTTATATTATCCGATGATTTATTGCTTTCAATATTACTAAATTTAATAGGGTAAACAGTACAAATTTTGTTTTGAGAGGAAGATGAAATTTGAAGAATGAGGTATAATTGGGGTTAAAGGCTTGCATACTAACTTAAAATACCTAAATACCCTTAAAAAACCATCCATAATAATTAAGGAATGTGCGGTGAATTTCCCATTCACCTCTTAGCATGGCAGCGTGCACGCTGCAGATTGCAGGCAACATCAAGGAAGGCAATCGACGCACCATCATCTGGTAGACGGACCTTCATCTGGTCGATGGCGCCGTACTGCTGCTCCCTAGATGCTGAATGAGGCTCATTTTTGGGGGCTTACGATCCTACAACTAAGGTTGGAGCAACAACCCTCATTGACAGGGCGTCGTTCTTGGGCGTGGATTGACACTGCCAAGGCAGTGTCTAGGAAGCTTTTGGGTCCTCCTCAAGGACACCTTGGGTGGTCCTTAGGGATCGTGCTCACAAGTTTCAAATGTAAATAAGATCAAATACAAGTTATGGACCTTATATATTAATTTTAGCATCTAAAAAGTTGTAAAACATATCAATGCATACTAAGACACGCAAACATGTCTCAAGGCTCACTTTCGAACGTCATCGGACATTTGACCTCCAAATCACTTCAAATGAAGTATGCATACTGTAAAACACTTAATTAAAAATTTTTAAACCCTTTTAGACACATGTGAGGGTATAAAAACCTTAGTTCATGCTGAGAGACCTTAAAATATCCCCCACTTGGGAACATTCGTCCTCAAATGACACTTGAGACATTTATAAAACACATACAAGAAATCAATGAACCATAGAGCAGATCACAACATTTATCACATCATAACGTAATAGTCAATGCACCAAATTTACAAGGAATGCCAACTTCAAATCATTTTGCACTCAATGCATCACAAGAAACCAAAAACCCTTATTCACTCACTCTTCAAAGCATCAAACACATAGGCTCTTGTGATTTTCGTAGGAAGAACATCAAGGGTGTTTTCATCATTTTTCATTAAGAGTTCATTTTGCGACAACCTTTAAGTCAAAAATAGGCAGATTCAACATCACTCAAGAAGCAAACATGTAATTCACAATCGATGCACCTAGATCATGAATATTGTAGAACAACAAGGATCTATATCATTTGGTCATAGTATCATTAAGGTCATTATTTATAATCATCATTTTTTGTCCTGTTTGAGAACGAATGCCCTTCTCCTTAACACAATCACATGTTATCATGAGTTCATAGACAAGCAATGCCCAAGGGTCAATTCATTTTAATGAGAACTTCACAATTTTTTAACCAAAGCATGCTCATACTCTCTTCCCAATGAAGTCCACATGGTAAATTACACCACACACATCACAAAAATAAAAAAACATTCCACATAATTTAAGTTCTAGCATGACAATACTCTTCAGAAGCATGCCTCAATTTGGGAAGTTCTTGCAAATTAAAGGCACTCTTCAAGAGCACTAGCTAAATATACTATCACTTCTCAAGAGTGAGCGTACATGAATACTTTCCAAATCTTAAGAGTTATATATGCATAAGATATTCATAATTTTTCATTTACAGGGAACTCAAGTTCTCATTAATGGTCCAAAATAACACACCTTAAAAGTTACATCAAACATTCTCCTTACATCATCTGATGATGTTAAATGCACAACTAACATATCAAGATGCACAATCACCATGAGAAAACATGAATTTGATCAACAATCCTTTTTCATGCAATTTAGAACCTTCAAAACATGCTTAACATAGAGTCAATTACGACATCCATAACATATGGAGAACATGCAACTTATACTTTTATGCAGGACTCCTATTATGAACAAGCTACTCGGAACTCCTTCTCTCAAGCTCAACTAAGAATAGAAGGACAATATAGGGGTATCTACAACCTTACTACTCACATCATCATCCCCCACTTAGGGTAAACCCAATTAAGAGAAACTTGTCTCAACCTTAAGAGAACCTTAGTGTACCAATATTAGAAACTAAGCACATCATTCCTCTTTTGGGATCTAAGTTCATGTACACCTTCATCCCCTAAAAGTGGTTCTCAACCTAGAGAAGTTTAAGGGAATTCAACATAGGAACATAAGGGGCATTCAAAATCTTACCATCTAGGCACATTATCCCCCACTTGGGGTAAGTCTAATCACATCATGCCCTTAAACACCAATATCAAGGCAAGTCAAGACTAACCCTTTATACTCTTCACACAAAAAGGTTTAACATCATTGAGGTTTTTACGCCCAATCTCATATCAACGAGCCTATTGACTCAATCATCAAGGGAAATACCTCAACCCTCATCCTTCCTCGAGGTTCACCACCTATAATAAATCCATAACAATCAAGTTAGGTCAACATAAATTCTCTCTTCCTTTTTAAGTTTTAAGGAATACATACTACCCTCTAAGTAAACATTAGAAAAAACATACTCCCAACTTGTCGAATAAAACTCTTCTTTCCCTTTTTCCCACTCTTAGACTAGGTTCATAAGGGAATAATTCATAAGGGTTCTCCCACTGCTAACATACTCCACAATCAACTTACAAAGTAAGCACACTACCTTCCTTTTCTAGAATCAAGCCTATACAAAAGCCTCCAATCCATAAAACGCAACTATAAAAAATCACACATAAAAGAACAACATTTAAACAATTTTGCATTTTTAAAGGAAACATGCATCTTTAGATACTTGCCCACCTTCTAAAAAGAATTCCAAACCTAAACCATAACATTAGACTATCATCATACAAAAATCATGAAAGAACTTATCATCCCAAAAGAGAACTCATTTCAACCATAAAAACTCATAACAAGCTATAAAAATATCAAATCATATTTTTTCACGTAACAACTTATTTCTCATAAATTACACATATAGCAATAATTGGAACCACATCAACACATGTCAAATGCACCTTCAAATAAACTCATAAAACCATAAGACAAAGATAAGCATCAAAACTCACCTTTTCACCCTCAAGCATAGAGATACCATCTCATCCAAGCAATCAAATATAAAAGGCCAACGGACAAGAAAACATAGGAGAGATATCATACAGAGTTAAGTTCTATGGCACGACATGAGAATTGTGAAGAAGGGGAAACTCTGTCGTCCTATAGCCTCTCGCTCATAGATGTGTCGCGGCTCTAGATCGATTACCGAAACTCTACTAGATGAGGCAATATGAGACTTTGGACCTTAAAAACCCCTTTTATAACCTCATACTCTGATACCACATTTGTCACGACTAGTGTGCACCCCCTAGTAGTAGCATGGTGTACTTGACCTCTCGAGGTCTTATACAAGCCCCTAGACATCATTCATCGCATTATCATAAAGGTAAATACAGCTGAAAATTAAAAATTTTCATAGCACATCGTATGCAAGAAATATCAAATTATATATATAGAATATCAAATACATAGTTAGACTTTATGTCTCTGTTGCCATCTTAGACTCAACATCAATAGAATAGAATAGAGACACGACCCTTATCAATATATAACAATAACTAAAATATTGCATAAATTTAACATAAACATGACATAGGAAATGCTTGAATCTTAATGATCCCTTTCTTGAGCTTGTGAAATACATATCAAGCCCTTCACTTTGGAGACATCCTTTAAGCATCCATAACCTACACTTCGTATAAAAAGGTGAATAAGAATGGTGTTAGTACAAGAATGAATTAAATATGAAAACCATGCAAAAAACATGCATTTAAATAGTAAAACCGATTAGAAAACCATGCATCATGTCTTTTTGTAAAACTTCATAAAATTTTGATACAATAACTACTATATAGCTCATATACTTCACATAGGAATATACATTGTTCATAATATAAAATAAAGCCACATGAATCATTTAAGGCACATTTATCATATTCATAGTATTACCTTTATCTTACTATATGTTGTAACCCCCAAGTAACCCTCTAGTAACACTTGGTGCAATGCATGATTAGTGTCCCATTTCACAACCCACAAGGGTCTTTTGGGAATTTTAAACATGTATATAGTTCTTCACCACTTATAAGATTTCATTCTTTTAAATCCAAACCCAAAATCACTTAGAAATTCTCTAGAACTCGGTTGAAGCCAAAACTCAATAAAAGGCTTTGATTGGAGAATTGAGTGGAGATTCTTCATCAAATTGGAGGATTAAATTTATTAAGGTATGATTTATGATAGTTTAAACTCTACTCATTAAGGATACAAACTTTCAAAGAATTTTTATGATGTTTTCAAAGATGAATTGTCCAATTTCATGATCGATCTATCGGTTCTTGAATTAAAGATTTTAAATCATTTTATATTGATTGAATTGTTATTAATTTTAATTATTTTAACTCAATTAACCTATGAACCCATGTAATTGATGAACCCTAGTTTTTGACTACTTTATGGGTTAAGTGATTTAGACATAATGCTTATGAATTCTAGTGTAGTTTTTTATTGGCTATTTGTTGATGAAATAATTGTATTGAATTGATATCTTGGTTGTCTTTGATTTATGAATATATATTTAACTTACATAGTTTCATTTCGTATCACAGATTTTAAATTGAATTGATGTTCATGAACATAGGTAAGGGCCTTATGGTATTGAATTGGATGGTTTAGCATTGCATTGAAGTGTTGAGGATGGAGTGGTTGTATGATGCCCTAATTTCCTTTATTTTATGTTAATTATACTTCAATTATGTTGTGATTCGTATGGTCCACTTACGGTGGAGCTGTTATGTGTTTTACATGCAATTGATGCGGCCTTGTCGGCGTTACTTTAAGTAATACGATGATCACTATAACTCCCTAAAACGAACTAAGGGGAACTAGAGAAACATAAGTGCTTCTTGAGTTTATTCGCAGTTCAAATGAGTTAATATAGAGTTATTAGTAAGTGTGTGAAGTTTGGATATCAAACATCCAAGAACGTCCATGACGTTCGGAAGGTGTGCCTTAGATAGCGCTTGTGTGTCTTGAAGTGTTTGAGAGAGTTTTATGTGTTAGTTTTTCTTAAAACTTTCATGAAATCTTTCTAAGACCTATAATACCTAGTTTAAAGGTTTAACATCCGGGCACGACCCCATCCAAGGACCCATAAGGGGCCCTAGATGAAGGTCCCAAGACTAGGTAAAAAGCTGCCAAAGCATGGACAAAACGACGACCCTAAGGATGGTACGTTGGTCCACCAATGGTCCGTAAACCTAGGCGTAGATTTAACCTGCAAGTCAAGATGGAAAGTCTCCTTTGGGAGATAAGTGTCAACCCACATGACCCCACCAACGGTCCGTTGATTCACAGACGGTCCGTTGGTTAGGTATCATCTTTTAGGGGTCCAAAAGCTGTAAGTTTACCAAGTCTTGGGTTATTTGGTAAATTCATACAAAGTCTTTCATGACCCTAGGACGTTATTTTTAGTGTTTATTAGGTAAATTAAAGTTTCTAAACCATAAGAACTAATTTTACACCCCTCTTCCTAAAACCCTAAACCCCTCTCTCTTAGAATTCTCTCTCAAGTCTCCATGGAAGCTAGAGGTCAAGAAGTGCTAGGAGGGTAGTTGTTTGTCGTTTGTTCATCATAAATATTTAGTATTTCTTCAATGTGAGGTATGGTATGCATACTTGAACTTTCTTTCAATCAGGGAGTCCCTTCTAATGAATTTTGAAAATGAGTTTTCAACCCTAGTTTCTCTATCTTCAAATCTAAATATGGGTCTTGCATGGAAACGTTTCCAATGAATTAGTAATGGAATTTATAATTTTAGTTGATGATTTTAAGTTTAAACTTTAATGAAATCATGTTAAAGCCTTTCATCAAATTTTGACTTAAGAAATAGGTCAAATGAGCATGAATTGATAGTCTTTGCGCTTGGGTTTCATATGGTTGGTATTGTTGTTAGCAACTGCCCAACGGGAAAATTTATGGTGAAATATTTCGAAAAAGTTTATAGGTGATGAAATGTTTGATTGTAGGGTATGTTTGTTATGTTGTTTAGTTTCAATTTCAAAATGCTCTTGAGTGGTATGTCCACCTTCTTGGTGGTGGTGTTTAATTGAATTGTATGAATGTGAAGTTACTTGTTTATTGTGAATGAGTCAATAAAGGCCTTTTAGGTTTAGTAGGATGATGACTAGGTTACTCTTGTTAAATGTGTCTTATGAAGGTATTATGTGAAGTATGTTTGAGTATATGCTTAAATGAAGTTATTCTTGTTAATTGTTTATGAAGGTTGTTATGAAGGATGTGAAGGGTTGTGTCTAAAGAATTTATATGATTATATTAAGTATGTAAGGTGTATGATATGATGAATGAAGGTATAAGCATGTATAGGAGTTTAATGTATATGAAATGAAGCTTATGTGCCAAGTGTGGTCACATGTACACACGCTCACACTTGAATGAATGAAGCTAAGTTAAGTCCTAAAGAGGATTTTTGGGGTGAACACTCTTTTGTGAGTTGAGATGAAGTGTTTAGTAGCAACCCCACTACATACCATGAGATTTCTATGATAGATAGGAGGATCAATGCCCTTCCTGAGTTGAGATGTGGTGTTCACTAGTTATCCTTAAACTATAGTCTATTATGTTAAGAATCCGTGGGAAGTTATGTCTAGCACTGAGAGGATATGAAGGAGAGGTGGATTGCAATTTGTGTATTGAGATGTTGTATTCCAATGTATCTATTGAGATGAGTACTCCTCGTTATTAAAGAATGAGTTACTTACTAGCAATCTCCCTATTTCTTAACTATGCGCCCGCATAGGTGTAGCTATTGGACAAGCCATGTAAAAGATAATAGAATTACCTCATCCTAGGCAAGTGAGGATCCCTCATCTGATAGGGGTTAATATCGGGATTCCACATCTAGCTCTCATGGTCTATGTCGGTTAAGCTAAATCCCACAATAGTAATAAAAGTACTTAGTCTCTTAAAAGAATGTGCTACTTAGTGTAGGTAGTGGTATGGGACGCTATTTATCCATTGCACTTAGTAGGACCTTGTGAAAGGGGAGTCTTGGTGAGTCTTATGTGAATTGATTGAACTAAGTCTTCTAAAAAAACGTGCTATTTAGGGTAGGTGGTGATATGGGACGCTTTCTACTCATTGCACTAGCTAGGACTTTCCGAAAGGGAAGATTAGTCCCAAACCTTCTAAAAGAATGTGCTCGTTAGGGTAGGAGGTGGTATGGGACGCTATCTACTCATTGCACTAAGTAGGCATTCCGAAAGGGAAGACATTGGTAGTTCATTGCGTGTTCTTCTATTGTATTGCCATTGATTGGGTGCTTATTATCACGAGGTGAGTATGCCGAAAGGAAGGAAGTCTTGAGGGTCGCTTTGGTGTGTATTGAAGTAGGTTATGTGTACTTAATTCATGTCTTACCTTAGTGAGTCTTAAGATGATCTTTGAAGGGAAACTCCTACGGAAATGATGCTTATTCCTCATTGGAAATGCTTGAGAAGTTTCACCATTTTTGAGTCTTAATAGTTCACTGAAATTGTCAAGATGAGCTTACTGTAAGTTTTTGGAAGTTATTGTAAAGTTCCCTTAATGTTTAAAGTTTATGGAAATTATTCTCTATTCTTATGATGTTTTTCTTATATGTTGTTTAATGTTTTGCTAAATTTGCATGAAATTTTATTTTATTAAAATGTCCCTTTTTGCATGTTTTTGCATATGCCATACTTAGTACATTTTTTGTACTAACCCCATACTTTCTGTACTATCTAAGTATAGGTTGGAAGCAAGGTTGATGTCTAGAAGGCAAAGCTTAGGAAAGATCCACTTAGGATAAAGTATGTCCTCATATATTCGAGGGCATAATTTCTATCTTCTTTGTTTCCCTATATTAACAGTTATGATGTATTTCATTTCAATGTAAAGGGCCGTGTACCTAGGTTATTTATGCTATGTCTTTAAGTTTTTCTTGTGACGATAAGAATTCTTAAATAGTTATGAAAGATTTCCTTTTTATTAGTTTATTCATGAAAGCTTTTAATTTCGCATTACTTTTCAAGTCTTATGTAATGTACGATAGTTACGTGCTTGTACAAGACCCCAAAGGGGTCAAGTATGCACGTTCATGAAATGAGGGTTCTCTCTAACTTCTAGAGGGTGCTTTCGGGTCATGACAGACTTGGTATCAGAGCATAAGGTTTTGGGAAATAGTTTAAGGTCTAAAAGTCTCACAAGCCACGTCTAGTAGTGTCTTTGTCATTTGTGTGAGTTGCGACACATCCATGGACAAGAGGCTCTAGGACGATAGAGTTTCACTTTCTTCATTACTTTTGAATTGTTCCATAGAACTTAACTCCACAAGGTCTCTATCTGTTGTGTTACCTTGTTTGATGGTCTTCTAGGTGTGATTGTTTGGAAGGGGAGATGCTTCTTTGTCTAAGGGAGAGAAAGGGTAAGTTTTAATGTTATGATGGTTTTGTGGCTAAAAGAGTAGATGTGAAGGTATGTTTTAAAATTTGGGATGTGATGCCATTTATGGCTAGGTGTGAATTATGAGGTTGAGTGTGTTGTGATCAGAAACTTTATGATAATGTAGTTCTAAACATAGTAAGAGTTATAAGAATGAATAAAGTGATTTTGAGAATAAATGAGTTGTCTTGTGATTATGTTCAATGATGGTAGATATTCTTTAGGGTGTGAATTTAAGGAAATGTTGAGATAATGTGGAGATTTATTAGAAGTTGAAGGCAACTCCCTTGTGTGACTAATGTTTAATAGTTGTTCTTGTGATTGGTGGATGTTGTGGTGTAGGCTTACACTAAGATGGAAATATGGTATGAATATTTAGTGAGGAAGTTTTATTCCATGAAATTGAGTTAAGTGATGACTAAGAGTTGAATGAGGTGGCGATTAAGGAAGTTTGTTTAGGCTTGAATCCTAAGAGGAAAGCGTTATTTTTAACTTGTAAGGTTGATGTTTAATCTTGATGTGCATAAGTTGAGGGTGGTGTGAGTTCTTAACTTGTTAGAGGCATAATGGTTCTTTGATGTATGAGGCATTGAAGACGGAATCACCCTAAGTGGGGGAGAATGAATGTTGAGTAAAATGGCATGTAATATACTTAGTTCAAGAGAATCCTCAAAGGTCACTAAGTTCGATTGGTAGTATGTGATGCTACTCTCAAATTCCACTTAGTGAAACTTACCTAGTCTCTTTGGAGTAATTTAGTGTGGTCTTGTCCTTCATATTGTCATGTCATCTTGATAAAGTTAATTGGAAGGTGAATTATGAAATTTTTAAGCATGTGACATAGTGATGTTTGAAATTCACTGTAATGAAGTTCAAATTTTGAGAAAATTGCATTTTTCATGAATTATGGTTTCAAGGTGTTATAAGATGAGTTTATGTGACTTTATTGTTTATATGATCATGTCATCTTGATGAGCTAAAATATTGATTATTAAATTTTGTCCATGTTTGGCAGTGACACAGTGAATGTTCACTGTAATGATTTTGCATTATGAGAAATTTTTTTTTTATCTTGATCAATGTTTCAATGTGTGAAAAAGTTTTGTATATGAGCATGTTTAATATTGTAGAAGGTATTTTTTCCATCGGAGGAGGTTAAGAAGAAGTTTTGAAATTCTTGAAGTTTTTCAAAGAGTTGCTTAAGTTGCTAAGTGTTTGAACATGTGAAATGATTCTCCTTGCTGGTTGATGATTCTCCTTGGTAATTGATGATTTGATTTGAAGTTTTTGAGACTTGATTTTAATGTGTTATGTGATGCTAACTGAGTCCTTGTTGTTCTTAAAGTTTTAGTGTCATTCGAGAACGAATGTTGTTCCATGTAAGGGATAATATAACGCCCTAAAACGAACTAAGGTGAACTAGAGCCACATGTGTGTTTCTTGAAATAATTTGAAATTAAAATTAGTTAATTTAGTTTTGTTAGTGAGTTTGTGAAGTTTTGTTAAGTTTGGAAGTCAAACGTCCATGATGTTCGGAAGGTGTGCCTTACATAGCGCTTGTCTGTCTTGAGGTGTTTGAGTGAGTTTTATGTGTTCGTTTTGCTTGAATCTTTCATGAGATGTTCCTATAACCTAGACAGCCTAGTTTAGGGGTTAAAAGTCCAGGAACGACCTCACTTAGGACGCACAAGGGGCCCTAGAATAAGGGCCCAAGACTTGGCAACAAGCTGCCAAAGTAGTGACCAAACGACGACCATAAGGACGGACCGTTGGACCACCAATGGTCCGTCGACCTAGGGCGTCGATTGTACCTGCAATTAAAGATTGACAGGCTCCATTTGGATCTAAGTGTCAACCCACGAGACCCCACCAACGGTCCGTTGATGCACAAACGGTCCGTTGGTTAGGTCTCGTTTGTGAGGGGTCTAAAAGTTGTATGATTCCTGCCAAGTCTTAGGGTGTTTGTTAAATTCACCCTAATTCTTATGACCCTAATACGTTAGTTTTAGTGTTTATTAGGTATATAAATTTTTCTAAACCCTATGACCTAATTTAAGACCCCTCTTCCTAAAACCCAAAAGCCATCTCTCTTAGAATTCTCACTCATGTCTCCATGGAAGCTAGAAGTCAACAATTGCTAGAAGGAATATTGGTGGTCGTTTATTCATAAAAAATCTTCAGTATTTCTTGAATATTAGGTATGATATCAACCCTTAAACTCTTTCCATTGAAGGAGTCGCTTCTAATGAATTTTCAAAATGTTTTTTTAACCATAGTTTCTCTATCTTCTAATCTAAATATGGGTCTTGCATGAAAACGTTTTAATGACTTAGTAATGGTATTTCTAATGTTAGTTGATGATGTTAAGTTGAAATTTTCAATGAAATCATGTTAAATCCTTTCATCAAATTTTGACTTAAGAAATGGGTTGAATGAGCATGAATTGATAGCCTTTGAGCTTGGGTTTCTTATGATAGCTATTGTTATTTAGCTACTGCCCAAAGGGATAATTTATGGTGAAATACTGAGAAAAAGGTTATAGGTGATGAAAGCTTGAATTGTAGGGTAAGTTAGTTATGTTTTTTAGTTACAATTTTGAAATGCTCTTAAGTGGTACGATCCAACTTCTTGGTTGCGGTGTTTACTTAAATTAAATGAATTTGAAGTTACTTGTTCATTGTAAATGAGTAGATGAAGTCTTGTTAGGTTAAGTAGGATGATGACAAGGTTAATCTTGTTAAATGTTTCTTATGAAGGTATTATGTGAACTATGATAGAGTGTATGCTTAAATGAAGTTATTCTTGTTAATTGTTTATAATGCTTGTTATGAAGTATGTTAAGGGTTATGTCTAAAGAACTTATATGATTATCTGAAGTATGTAATGTGTGTGATGTCTTGAATGAAGGTTTAAGCATGTATTGGAGTTCAATGTGAATGAAAGAAGCTTATGTGCTCACATGTACACACACTCACACTTGAATGAATGAATGAAGCTAGGTTAAGTCCTAAAGGGGAGCTTTGGGGTCAACACTCATGGTAAGTTAAGATGAAGTGTTTAGTAGCAACCCCACTATATTCCTTGAGCTTTCTAAGATAGGTAGGAGGATGAATGCCCTTTGTGAGTTGAGATGTGGTGTTCACTAGTTATACTTAACCAATAGTCTATTATGTTGAGAATCCGTGGGAAGTTATGCCTAGAACCCAGAGGATATGAAGGAGAGGTGGATTGTACTTTTTGAGTTGAGATGTTGTATTTTAATGTACCTACTGAGATGAGTAATCCTCATTATTAGAGAATGACTTACTTAGTAGCAATCTCCCTATCGCTTAACTATGTGCCCGCATATGTGTAGCTATTTTACAAGCCATGTACAAGCTAAGAGAATGACCTCATTCTTGGCAAGTGAGGATCCATTATCCGATAGGAGTTAATATTGGGATTCCGTGTCAAGCTCTCATGGTCTATATTGGTTAAGCTAACTACCACAAAAGTGATTAAATTACTAAGTCTCCTAAAAGAACATGCTATTTAGGGTAGGTAGCGATATGGGATGCTATTTATCAGTTGCACTAAGTAGGACCTTCCGAAAGGGGAGTCTTGGTGAGTCTTATGTCAATTGATGGAACTAAGTCTTATAAATGATTTTGCTACATAGGGTATGTGGTGGTATGGGACTCTATCTACTCATTGCACTAGGTAGGACTTTCCAAAAGGGAAGACTTGGTGCCAAACCTTCTAAATGAATGTGCTACTGAGGGTAGGTGTTGGTATGGAACGCTATCTACTAATTGCACTAAGTAGGCATTCCGAAAGGGAAGACTTTGGTGGTTTTTTGGATGTTCTTCTATTGTATAGCCATTGAGTGGGTGCTTATTATCCGTAGGTGAGTATACCGAAATGAAGGAAGTCTTGAGGGTCGCTTTAGTGTGTATTGAAGGAGGTATATGTGTACTTCCTTCATGTCTTACCTTATTGAGTCTTAGGATGACCTTTGAAGGGAAACTCCTACAGAAATGATGCTTATTACTCATCGACAATGCGTTGGAAGTTTCACCATTTTGGAGTCTTAATAGTTCACTGTAATTGTCAAGCTGAGCTTATTGTAAATTTTTGGAAGTTACTATAAAGTTACTTGTTGGTTTAAAATTTACGGAAATTCTTTTCTAAGTTATGATGTTTTGCTTTTATGTTCTTGAATGTTTTGCTAAATTTGCATGAAATGTTATTTTACTAAAATGTCCATTTTCTCATGTTTTTGCATATGCCATAGTTAGTACATCATTTGTACTAACCCCATACTTTCTATAATATCTAAGTATAGGTTGGAAGCAAGGTTGAAATCTAGAAGGCAAAGCTTGGGAAAGTTCCTCTCAAGACAATGTGTATCCTCATATATTCGAGGGCATAATTTCTATATTCTTAGTTTCCTTATGTTAAGACTTATGATGTATTTCATTTCATTGTAAAGGTTCGTGTCCCTAGGTTATATTTGTCATGTCATTAAGTTTGCCCTGTGACGATAAGATTTCTTAAGTATTTATGAAATATTTCCTCTTTATTAATTTATTCGTGAAATGTTTTAATTCTGTATTACTTTTCATGTCTTATATAATGAATGATAGGCAAGGGCTTTAACAAGACCCCAAAGGGGTAAAGTACGCCTAGTTACGAAACGAGGGTTCTCCCTAACTTCTAGGGGTTGCTTTTGGGTCGTGACGATAACATCACCTAGATTCACAACTAGAGAAGAAGACTAGGCACAAGTTACATATAATGTGATCATCATAACCACTCCTTCATATATTCATCAATTTGCCTTCAAAGATATGGTCAACACATATATAATGACAATTAAGTAAACACCGCCACCATAAGTAGACCATACCACACAATGCCATACAAGATTTCATCAACATTATATACACAAGTAGAGGAGATAAGCATTCTTACCAATTTCTCACACTTTGATAATCATTGATCAATAGACCTTGTTTATCAACAATTCATATATAGGGATGTAGCTAACTGTACTTTAAGCATAGAAGAAACCATGTACAAGTCTCTACAAGATCATGCTATAACATAATACAAGGCATCTCACATGTACTAGAAGGTAGAGAGTCTTAGATCACTTACTCATTTGATTTACTTTGATGAAAATAGCTAAAATTCATAATGTACCAATAATGACAACTTAGGGCAGTCGCTAAAGTCATATAGATCGCGTCTAAGTCATGCTTCATCAAACCTAGAACTTAGATTTCATCATGTTCATTACAACATTAAAATTTTAGGCTATAAGAACCTAGATCAATTCATTCCAAGAATCCTTTTATTTGATAATCAAGTATTCATACCCACAACTAATTTGTATCATTAATATAAGTCAGTAGTTAATGACAATATAATCTACATGAAATCCTACTATAATTTGCCATAACCTCTAGATCATAGGGAACATGTTATTTTAGACATAAATGGAAAATATAAGAATCATAGGCTATTTTAAATTGACCCATACGACTAACTTATTTACAATTAATCAAAAATATCCAAGTAAGACACTAGACACAACCATCCCTACACAATCGACTTCCACATTCATGCTTTATAGATGAAAGGTTACAGTGATCTCATTATTGACTAGGATAGGCATGTTCAAGCCTTCATACATTAATACACATGGATTGTTCATCATAAATTAAACATCAATTCACATAAATAACATAATATATAACTACTTCAGCCTAATAGAATCACAATTCAATCGATAATAAGCGAAGATCACAAAGCCCATGCAAGGACTAAATCGATTTAGGGAGGGAACATTTGTTCATCTTGTAATTGGATTAAAATAACATTAAAACCAATACATTAACATCAATTCATCATAATTTAACCATTCAAAACGTTTTTAGAAAGAACACATGGATAGATTGAAGAAGAAGAACTTTGATCATATTTTCTCTTTGAAAACATTGATATTAACTCTCTAGATGGAAGGATAACTAGGGATGAAGAATTACCATACCTTTATCTATATTAATACCTCCAAAAATTGGTGAAGAAACAATAGGAATCTATTATCCAACCTGTTCATGAGCTTCGCCAACAATGGAGGTTTCTATGGAGAAGCTTTTTGGAGGGGAAGTTCAATTTCTTGTAGAGAGGATTGGGAATGGGTTGTTTGTGTGTTTGTTCCCTTATATACACCCAAATATAGGTAAGTTAAACAATTACATTAAGGTTAGGACGTGGGGTTAATTTCCCATTCACCCGTTAAATAAAAGAGTCACAAGGCACCAGCTGCAGGCCACCATCGATTGATCACCATTGACTTGCCGTTGGTCAATCGACTGGCCGTCTATGGCTTCAGTCAATTGGATCTTCGCCTGTTTTTGGGTTGTGACATTCCCAGGCTATGTTTCCATCGATTATACCTCACCAATGGGCCGCTGGTCAACCAACTGGCTGTCGTTTGGCTTGGCGATTGATATTGCCAAGGCAGTGTCTCGACCAGCCTTGGCTCCTTCCTATGAGCCCTTTTGCGGGGCCCTTTAGAAGTCGTAGCCGAATGTCTCCAAAGTAAATACAACCCTTAAAAATTTATAGGCTTACCACAAGAGTTTCACTCCAAAAACATACACGCAACCCATTGAAACAGGCTAGGCCCCATCAAGACACACATTGAGCGTCCTAAGAGCTAACTTTCAAATGTCTTGGACGTTTCACTTCCAAACTTCATGAAAGTCCATATACTACCATTAAATATAATTATAAATAATATAATAATTCATAATATCATGAAATTCAATATATAAGCACACATAAATACATGAGGCACATAGGTAACTAGTCGTCGAACGTCTTGATTGTCCCTTAACGTTTCACTTCGAAATCACCTCAAACTTTACACACTGCCTCTAAATCATATTATAATTCATTTTATGACCTTAGAACCTTGATAAAACATTTCATGATACAAACACCCTAAATCATTTTGGGGGTCTTACACCTAAATAACCCTTAAGAGAACCTAGGATAAGATTATTCCCTTTTCAATATATACTCACCACCTAAGGTTACACTAAGGTTCAATTGATTAAACCATGAAGAGAACGCTCCTACACACTCTTCAAGTGTACCCATGAAACCCTCAAAGCTATCTAGATAGCTTCCTTTTCATTAACATACGTTTACTTAAGTCAATATATTAATTTGACCGTTCAAGAGACATTCATCAATCAAGGACTTTCACATAATGGTTTTGGAGAAGACCTAGAGACTCACATACTAAAATCTTCAAAGCCTAGTCGTTCAATGTAAAGATAGCGTCCAATTCCACTACCTAAACTTTCTCGTGCTTATCCAACACTAGCATGTATCCCACATGATAAGAATAGGAAATAACCGACAAAGACCATACTAGATAGGCATGGAATCCGGAGTGTACCCTACTCCAATTGAGGGTATTCTACTTGCCAAGGGTAGAACTAGGACACATCCCATGTAGGCACAATGTTAAGGAATATCAATGTCTTTTATGCACTCTAGTCTCCTTCTCATGTAAAGTACATTGCACTCTAGTCTCCTTCTTAAGTAGAGCTACAAACCATGACATATTAACTCGTTAGTAGCCTTTGTTCTCATATAGTAATTTAAATTATTTAAAGATATATGTGAAGGTACCATCTCTATGTCCTACCAACTTATAAAACCCGTACCAAGAATGGGTACACTAGGGTTGCCACTCAAGGTCTATAAGGATAATTCATTTTTAACCTTTGCTTTAGTGAGAAGGTTCCACGTATAAGTCATGCTTAGAAGGGCACCATCTTAGGTCTACTGATCCTAGACTTTCATTCAACATTGATTCATACACATATAATACAAGGGTGAATAATCCTACTAAGTAAGATTTTCATGTTATTCTTCATGTATCAAGTAAGGAAGATAGTCTTCCTATCTAGACACACGCATCATCTCCATATGACATACACAATTGTGTTCTAGTATCATGTAGGAATAATCAGGTCAACCTATCAAGACAATGTAGTAACACAACAAGAGACATCACCGTAGTCTATTATAATCTAATATCATCTATTTGAAGAGTTCAATATCAAGTATACACATATATCACATATTCCTTCACATTGATTATAATCAAGTCTTAACATGATAATATCACTACTCATAAAGTAATGCCGATAACGCCACATAATTCCCAAGAAAAGCGCATATAACCTCCACCACAAGTGGACCATAAAAATCACAACATAATTCAAAACCTACATTACATAATATAAAGATAATTAGGGAAGCGTACTACCAATCCATTCTCACCATTTAAGTCCATAGTTAAATCATCCAATACAATAGCAAGAGGCCCTTACCCATGGCCATGATCCTCAACTCAATACAAAAATCATAATACTAAATGAACATAAGTCAATTTAATATAGATTTATCAATCTAAGACATCATATGCATCAATCCAATCGAGTTCTTACATTCATTGAATAGCCCAATGAAACCTACACAAGAATTGATAAATATTGAGACATGATCACTTCACCCATAAAATAGTCAAAACTAGAATTGCATGGTTTTCATAGGTTCATAGAGTTTTTAGGCTAAAATAATCATATTAACATCGATTCAACCATATTATAATGTTTCAAAACGTTTCATGCAAGAACCATTGGCTAGCTCAAAACATAATAGAATTCATGTTTTGATCATATTTGAAAATCATTGGAATTAAGTCCATGAAGAAAGATAGTTGAAGGATGAATAACCATACCTTACTTGTGATGGAAAAATCGCAATATTGATGGAGAAAAACTTGAAAAATCCTATCTTCTTCCCTGGAACTTCAAAGCTTCAACAATGGAGTTTTGGATAGAGTGAATGGAGAGGTTTTATTTTTAGTGGACGGTTTACCTTTGATTGGTGAGTTTAGGATCTTAAAATTACTCAATAACCGTCTATACGTCATCCCCACATTACCCAAAAGACCCCTGCACTCATTAGACAATTTAACAAACTCAAATGTGACTTAAAAACAACGCAACAAAATCAGGGACTTTATTGCGCGTTATGAAGGCTTTTCAAATTCTTATTTTATGAAAATTCTGGGAAATAAATGTCCGTGACAGCACCGCATAGCAGGGAAAGAATTTAATCCACTATGTGTCAGTTGTGCGACGTGCAGCCAATGCCCATAACTGGCTGGCGCAGCAGCTTGGCAGTCACATTTTGAGTCTACTTTTAGGGCCATTTTTATGGTCCCCGGGGTGTTGTTCTCTGATGTTTTGACCCTTTGTATGTAGGTCTACGCGTACGAAAAATATATAATCAATTTCACCCTCAAACCATCCACCAAAACTTTACTACAAAAAACACTACGACACAATAGTTCAAATCCAACTAGTTTACGAATGTTTTGGACGTTCTTGGATGTTTGACCTCCAAACATCACCAAAATTTATATACTGCCTCTAAACGTGATTATTCCGAATTTATAAGACTTTAAAACCTCATGAGACAAGTGTTAGTATCTAGTTCATTTTAGTTCTTTTTCGACGGTGTAACAATACTCCTTCACTTCGGAACATTCGTCCTCGAATGACACTTGCTACTCTTTAGGCACTTTCAAGATATAAGAAACTCAAGACTATAAGCACATAACAATAACACACCATACTCAAACACACATATATTGGAGAACAATCAACTCCACATAATAATGAGACTCAAACTCAACAAGAAGATAAAAACTAATCTACGACTCATCATGCATTAAGACTCACAGTCTTCATTTCATATAGGGGAACTTCCTCTCCACACATTAGAATGATTATATCCATTTTTAATAAAAGAACAATTTCCTATAATTACAAATTTCTTACAGTGAGGACTAAATGCTTTACAGTGAAACATGCTTAAAGTTTAAAAAAATGATATTCTAAGGCAATTAATGATGGAAGCACGAAAATAGGAGAGAAAAAACCATACAAAATCATTTTACAACATAATCATAGCTTCACAAGACACATAATGCAAGCAATAAATTGAAATAAATTTCAACAAGACTCCTAAAAACAATGGAATATGCAACATGCTACTATTACATTCTATCTCTCAAAATTGAATAGAATAAAAGAAAAGTGACAACAATATACAAACCAATTACTCACCATACTCACCCACTTATAAGGAACCCATAATAACTACAACTTACCGGCATCATCACCTGAATTTTCTTCCTTAGCTTTGATATCGTAGAAACAATACCTCTTTTATACACCACCGCCCAGAGCATTAGGAGGAACTTGCTTGGCCTCTCTTCCCCTAGCTGCAATACTAGGACAATCTCTCACCTTGTGATTATCCTTAACTGAACTGAAGCATCCACTAGTACCGTCTAGACACTTCCTAAAGTGATTCTTCCTACAACTAGCACAAGTAGGCTTAACCGTTTGGAAACCACCAGCTCTATTATAGTTAGACTTAGGATCACGAGAACCATCTTGAATTGGAGCCCTTTTCATAAACTTAGGTTGAACTTGCTTATCGAATATTCCCCTCTTAGCATCTCTACTTCTCCTCCAAAGTTTAGACTCTTCAATGGATTGAGCATACACCATATGCCTTGATAGAGTCATGTCACCATGGAGCATAATTGTACAACACTCTTCCTTCACAATATACGATACACCGGTCAAGAACCTACTCATCTCATCCCTAGGGTTACACACAAATGATGGAGCATACTTAGACAATAGGATAAACTTTAAGGAATATTCATCAACGCTCATGTTACCTTGCCTAAGGTTTATAAACTCCTCTACCTTAACCTCCCTCTTCTCACGAGGAAAGTACTATCAAAGAATGCTTCCTTACACGCTTCCCACTCTAAGGCACCCGATCTTACCAGCTTACTATCCTTCAATTGAGTGAACCAAACTTCAGCAATGTCTTTAAATTGGTACAAAGCTAACTCCGCCTTCTCGTTAGAAGTCACTCCCATAACATGCACTATCTTATATACTTCATCCAAGAAGAATTGGGGATCCTCTTCAACCTTAGAACCAATAAATATATGAGGGTTCATCCTCTCAAAATTCCTTAATCATGACGATATAGTACTCTCCAAAGCATTCACCCTAGGCCCAATGTCTCTATTAACTTTTGTAGTCATAGCTCGGGCTAGAGTAATGAGAGCCTCTCTAAGCACCCCATTAACCGTAACCGGGGAAAACACCGGAACGTCATTATGATCACCTCCAATAGGGACATGATCACCTATGGGACGCACTAGAGCATCTTGATGAACTTGAGCTCCTTGTGGAGCTAGTCCACCTTGAGAAACTTCCTCTTGCACTCCTCCTTCTTACATTCTAGTGGCCAGTCTTCTTGTAGTCATACTCCTATAAGCACAAGATAAGATAGTAGGAGTAGACACGTATAATCTCAACTCTATAGGTACGACACAAGATTGATGAAGAAAGTGAAACTCTATTGTCCTATAGCCTGTTGCTCATAGATGTGTCATGACTCACAGCGATGATCAAGACTTTACTAGACGTGGCTTTTTTTTACTTTTGGATTCTTAAGTACTACTTCATAACATATGCTAAAATACCATGTCTGTTATGACCCGAGAGGATAACCTAGAAGATATGACACTCTCAGATGGCAACAGGGAGTACTTAACGTCTTGGAGGTCTTGTACAAGCCATTTTACATCGTTCATTGCATATATGTGTAAAAAGTAGTGCGAAATTAAAACCTTTAACACAAAATAATAATCAATTATCGCTTTTATAGAAAAATATAATGAAAGGATAAGTCTTAAAGTTACCATCTTAGACATATAAATATATTGGGACATGGCCCATACTTCAACATAGAGAAAAGAGCTAAGTCTATTACAATACTTTAAATAAGGAAATTTAATCATCATGATGTCCTAGAATCTAGTTAGGATATACCAACTCTTGCTTGAAGGAAATACTAATCCAAGCTTCACTTCAAGACTCCTCTCAAATGCCACCTACACCTTTAGACATAGATAAAAAGTATGGAATTAGTACAAACAGTTGTAATAAGTATGAAATCAGCATAAAATCATGATAACCGGACATTTGTATAAAACATGCTCTTTTTGATTAAAAATTCATAATACAAGTATAAGAAAAATATATATAACTTCAAGAAGATTTCAACACATAAGCATAAGACTCTCCTACCAAAGGTTATCCTAAGATATAATTAAGTAAGACAAGAAGGGACCGCCCATACACCCTCTTCAAGCATACCTAAATAACCCTTAAGACTACTTAAGATAAGATTATTGCTTTTTCACCATATACACACCACCTAAGGTTAATCTATGGTTCGCTTGAGTAAAAAATAAAGACACCTCCCATACACCCTCTTCATGTCTACCTAAGAAACCCTTAAAGGTACCCTATATAGATAGCTTTTCATTAACATACATTTACTTAAGTCATTATATTCATTTGGACCTTCAAGAGACATTTCATCAATAAGGAACTTTCACATAATGGTCTTGGAGAATACCTACAGACTCACATACTAACATCTTCAATGACTAGTCGTGCAATGTCTAGATAGAGTCCCATTCCACTACCAAAACATTCTAGTACTTATCCAACACTTGAATATATCAAACATGATGAGTATAGGCAATGACCAACATAGACCATACTAGCTAGGCATGGTATCCGGAGTCTACCCTAATCCAATGGAGGGTGTTCTACTTGCCAAGGTTATAACTAGGACACATCCGATGTAGGCACATGGTTAAGGAATATCAAGGTCTTTTATGCACTCTAGTATCCTTCTTAAGTAGAGATACATTTCACTCTAATCTCCTACTCATGTAGAGCTACAAACCATAACATATTCACGCGGTGCTAGCCTTTGTTCTCATAGAGTAAGTTCAATCATCTAAAGGTATATGAGAAGGTACCATCTCTTTGTACTACCAACTCATAATACCCCTACCAAGAATAGGTCCACAAGGGCTTCCATTAAAGGTTAGTTTTAAGTTTGCACGTATTAGTCATGCTACGAAGGGCACCATCTTAGGTCTATCGATGCTAGACTTTCATTTAACATTCATTCATACACATACAAGACAAAGGTGCATAAGCCTACTAAGTAAATATGTTCATATTCATCTTCTTCATGTATCAAGTAAGGAACATATTCTACCTATCAAGACAAACACATCATCTCCATATCACATATATCATAATGTTAAAGTATCATGTAGGAATAATCACGTTAACCTATCTAGACACACTAGTAACACATCTACAGACATCAGCCTAGTCGATTATAATCACATATCACATATTCCTTCACATTGATCATAATAAATTCTTAACATGATAATATCACTATTCATAAAGTAATGTCGACAAGGACACATAATTCACAAGTAAAGCACATAGCACTGCAGCCATAAGTGGACCATACCAATCACATCATAATTAAACACCTACATTACATAAAATAAAGAAAATTAGGGAAGCGTACCACCAATCAATTCTCACCATATCACTCCATAGCTAAATCTTCCAATATAATACCAAAAGGCCCACACACATGACATGATACTCAATTCAATATAAAAATCATAATACTCAATGAATCTTAGTCAACTCAATATAGATTTATCAATATAATAAAGCCTATGCATCAATACACTTAAGTTCTTACATCATTGATTAGCCCAAAGAAAGCTACACCAGAATTCATAAATATTGAGACATGATCACTTCACCCACAAAATAGTCAAAATTAGAAGTGCATGGTTTGCATGGGTTCAGATATTTTAGGTTAAAATCATCAAATTATCATTTAATTCAATCATATTACAATGTTTCAAAACGTTTTATGAAAGAACCCATGGCTATAGCACAAAATAGTTGAACTCATGTTTTGATAATGTTTGAAAATCATTGGAATTTATTCCTTGAAGAAAGAAATTTCAAGGATGAATAAACATACCTTAATTGTGATAAAAAGCCCACAATGTGTTTGGAGAAAAACTTTAATAATCCTATGTTCTTTCTTGGAGATTCAAAGCTTCAACATTGGAGTTTTCGAGAGAGTGAATCGAGAGGATCTTTTTGAGTGGGGGGTGTAGATTTTATTGGTGAGATTAGGGGCTTAAAAGGACTTGATAATTGTCTATATGGCATCCCCAACTAATCCAAAAGATCCCTGCACTCATTAGACAATTTAACAAACTCAAATTTCACTTATAAATGATGCAACAAAATCTAGGACTTCACTGTGCGTTGCGGAGGCCTTTCCATATATTATTTTTCAAAACTTTTGTGACAGAAAGGTGCGTGATAGCCCCGAGTCGGAGGTTATGAATTTGACCAATAGTGTGTAAGTTGCGCGACCCACAACCACTGCAAAAAACTCGCTGGCGCGACAGCTTGGAAGTCAATGTTTGGGTCCACTTTGGGGGACATTTATGATGGTCCCTGGAGAGTCTTTCTCGGATGTTTCGACCCTTTGTATGTCAGGCTATGCGCAGAAACCATCAGTACTCAATTTCACCATCAAAAAAATCCCCCAAAACCTCACTACAAAAACTACGAAACACTAGTTCAACTCCGACTAGTTTCCAAACGTCTTTGACGTTGTTGGACGTTTGACATCCAAACTTCACCAAACATTATATACTTCATATAAACGTCATTTTTGACCATTATTAAGACTTTAAAATCTCATGAGAAAAGAGTTAGGCCCTAGTTCATCCGAGTTCATTATTAAGGGTCTAACACGCACTTGACGTAATTCTTCCCTGGAGATCTCGAGTTCTTGTTCCATGTGAGCAATTTTTTCCTCCTTTTGGAAGTCAGTTACACTTATATAACTTTTGGGGTTCTCAATTTGTATTATTATATTTACAGACATCATTGATATCATCTTTGTAAGTCATTTATCTTTTTGAACGAAGGTTGTATCGTGACTCAGCTAGTTTGCAAGTCGACACAAATCAACATTTTTGGGGGGATAAGCAAAGAATAAAAGGAAACTATGTTATATTGGGAAATATTTAAAGATGTAACAAAAAATAAAATCTAACACATATATGTACGCCAATTTGGCGACATTTAAAATGTGTCCTAATGTAGATCCTATTTTTGCATGAGGTAGGCCTACGTTACAATATTTTTGATAATAAATTATCCATTAAATAACATTTTAGATTTTTAAGCAAACATAACTTCTTTAATTAAGGTTGTCTTGAATGTTAATTTGAGGTAGGAAATCAAAAACCCAAGATATGGAAGTACAAGGGGCCATAAAGCATACAAGACAAATAGGCAACATGGAACTTTGAAGAGCTTATGAAAACAGTTCAAAAAAGATAGATAAATCTATGGTCAGGTTTTAGCGTCATCATCGTCATCATAATATGGCCTTGGGTGGAACTCTGGAGAATCGTCGGGGCCGCGCTCGGATGATATGTTTATAAACACTCCATCTATCGGGTCGTAGTTGTTAGAACATGCCTTGGACACTTCAATGTGATCTTCCCACACTTATTTTTCTGGGTCATCTTCGGGATCCTCTTTTGGATCCTCTTCAGGGTATTCTTCCAGGTTTTCTTCAGAATCCTCCTCAGGGTCCTCTCAGGATCCTCTTCTAGATCTTCTTGGATCAAATAATTGACGAATCTAGGGACTATCTGGTTGAGCATGTGTAAAGTGAATGACATGAGATAAAGCACCAATTATCTAATCCAATCAATGTGTTGTCTTTCTACAAACCCCCAATGCCCTTCTATGCTTGGATGAGACATATGACTTATAGTATTTTGCAAAGCGTAATACTCTGACATACACCACTTTCTTCACCTATTTCTAAATCAATTGTATATTACCACTCGTCTTGTAATTTCTTATTCTACCCAGTGAGTCAGAAGTGAATGCATCTTCACTTAATCTCATCATTGTCCATATATAGGAGAATGTTTTGGATAACTCAAAATTGTCGCATAACCTTGTGTAATACTTTGGAAATGCCATTAATTAAAGTATAGCTTAACCTATTTAATAATAATTAAAATTATTTTTCCAGACCTATATTAGTATACGAAGTTCATTTAGAAAAGGTTAGAGACAAAATGACAAAGAAAGACCTTGACGTCCAGAAACTAGCTATTTTGAACTAGTTGATGTCCCTATGTTTAGTGAAGGTTTCGAAGTGTCAAAGGAAGTCATAAAATTGTAAAGAGATCTTGGATAGGTAGTATGTAGTACAAAGGGTCCAAACGTCCGGTAACTACACACAAAAGACCAGCCAAAGGGTCCTTGTGGAGGACCCCAACTTGTGTAGGCAGGCTGCCAAAGCAGCCTCTGCAAACAAGATTTGGGGCATGAGATGTGCAACACACATACTACACGCAAGCTACTGCCTCAAGAATTTAGGGGCAACCTCGCGACGCAAGTTTGAGACGTACCTCGCTGCCTCAACCAAAAACTTCAGAAAAATAACTGCAACTGGCCCCACAATGCGCAACCACTTTCCAGATTCGTTAAAGTCGTATACTTGGGAATTGATCTTCATAATAATACTCATTTAAGTGAAGGGTATTTGTGGTATTTTATAGGACGACTATATATAGAAACTAGGTCAGTTTTAGACCATATTTTACACGTCCAAATCAGATCCAAATGCAATTGCCCATCTCTCTCAAGAAACGCTAAACTCCATAGAAGAACAAGAAGAACTTAAGGAGGAGGATGAAGGCTGTGATGTTTCCAATAAAATTTAGTGGATTATATGTCTATAAGGTATGTGTTTTTCACTCTTGGGATTTGTTTCCCCAAGAGTTCTTTTCAAAAATAGTTCTCAAGAAATTCAAATTCTAGCTTTTTTACTCTAAAAACGGGTTTTCTTTCTAATTCTAGATTTATGACAATCAATGATATATTTTTGTGTGAAACATGTCATTATCAGATTGATGATTTTGAACGGGTTGTATCTACTACTTGATTACATGTAAACATTGGGGTTAGAACTTAGACATGAATAAACTCTTTAATGATTGAATATTACACTATGTTGTTGGATGACGGTTTTAAATTGAATATAAGTTCTTGAGTAAGGATCTTGGAGGCAAGATGTAAGTCTTCTAAAGTCGTGATAACTTTATGATGTTTATTTTATCCTATTAATGGTGTTACAATGTCAATGAAGTATGTTTTATGATGCTATGCATATATGTTGTGATATGAATGTGATAATTTTCTAGATGATGAAAAGAATAAGATTCTGCAAGGTTATGATATTTTCTTCTATTCATTACAAAAGATGACTTATGATATGTTAATCTCACAAAAAAAGGGTTACGATGAAAGGAAATTCTCATCTAATCCTAAAAATCTTCTAATCATGTTTATACAAGGAGTTAATATTCTATGACCTATAAGAAGATTTATGAATAAATGATGATTTAAAGGCTAATCAAAAAGTGACTTAATCTTACCACCGATGGACTAGATATGAGAAGTGTCCTTTCCATAGTAGGAAGGTAGGTTCACCATGACTCTCGTGAGATAGAGGCTGACATGTAATGTGGAACTATGGGTCTCTAATATATCTCCTGGTTCTTGAACTATGTTGCAACCATAGGATTCTAGCTAGTGGATCCACCTAAAAAGCTATGTCATGTTTTGTTCTACTTTGTCCAGTGGGCCCCCTTCTTTCGCTGTGGGGTTTTATGACACCGGATTCTATGTTTAGCTCACATGGTCTATGTCGGTTAAGGAGTATGTTCCCTCATGTAAAGGTAGAGACTAACATTGTATTCACAATCGAGGAGCACCCCCTAGAAGTAACATGGCGTACTTGACCTCTCGGAGGTCTTATACAAGCCCATAGTAATCATTCATCGCATCGACATAGTAAATTTAGCGGAAAACTTTAAACTTTTCATAGCACCTCATATGCTAGAAACATTACTTCATATACATATAAAATATAAGTCGTAATACACATATAGATTCTAAATCTCTTTGCCATCTTAGACTCAATAACATTAGAATACATTAGGGACACGGACCATAAGACATGTTACATAACTATATAATACCTAAAGACTTTACAATAAATACAAATTAGTAAATCCTTGGACTTAAGGATTCCTTTCCTTGAGCTTGGGAATCACCTATCAATCTCTTCACCATTCAAGACATCCTTTAAGCATCAATAACCTACACTTTGTGTAAAATTTAGAGAATAATGGGATTAGTACAAGAATGCCTAAGTATGGCAACCACACAAAAACATCCATTTAAAAGGGACCTTTTTCTTGAAAATCACATTTCATGCCTTTTGAGTAAATCCTTATGAAACCTTTAAACAATATCAGTTACATCATTTTCATACTTCACCACAAAAAAACCAAAGTCCAAACATCATAGAAAAGCACATATAGAATTTAAGTCCAATTTGAGGTCACTTTACAGTGAGCTCATTCCGCCTTATAGTGAAACTCTTCATTTTAATTCATTCGACTCCCAAGTAATCCTTTAAGGATACTTGGTTAAATGTATCAACTTAGAACCACAAGTAATATCATACATATCATCTACATAAGACAACACATACCATCATAGAAGTATAATACAACATAGACATAGTTAAGTCAAGACCTTCATCATATAGTCAACAAGATCAACATCATGCATAAAGACTCATATCATGTACATCTTCATAAAAAGTATACCAATACTACAAAGTCATGCATATGGACATATGCATAAAAATACAAATTATATCACCTTCCTAGGACATCCTAAGGAGATACGTATGCAATGTCTAGGTGGGTTCATTACTTCAACCTATACTAAGTAACTTACATTAAGTCTATGTGGCAAGCATAGTTTGTGGAACTAATAGATAGGTATTCCCTCTTCATACAATTTGGTAATTTGGGCCTCACCTCATTAGAAAACATGGGTTAATCTTCCTCCAAGGAAATTCAACACCTCATGTGGGTCCTTAGGTGAGTATTTCTCAAAGGGAAGTCAACACTCTATAAGGGACAAATGGTGAATCTTCCTCCAAGGAAAGTTAACACCTCTTAATGTCAAGTTCACTCGGTTCTAAGCTAAGTTCCCTTTAATGAAAAGTCTTTATTACATTTATTTATAAAACATAGGCTAAGTATATTTTATTCTCATATGCTTGTAGCATACTCAAGCACCTATTTAGTTTAGAGTATTCTTGGGCACACCTCTCAATGTCCCTCTATTAACTAGATCATCATTCATGTGTGTGAATGTGTACATAGATGTGAACAAACCTTTTACATAACACATTAAAACCACATATGACCATACATTCATATTCACGCACATATAAAAACAAAAACTAGAACAATTCTATCATGGTACACATGTGCAATGCATAGGTAAAGTCCCATACCCTTGCCCATACTAGTACACCTATCAATTCATCCTAGCTAAGCAAACACATATCATGCTTTCATAAACATCATCTTAATATACATAATAGTAGACACTAGTGAATATGAGAACTACCTTTCATTTAGACACCATGACCTATACTACCTGTAACATGTATGTGAGTGATTGTGTACATTGATCAACATGATCACACAATGGCTATAAATAACAATACTTTCATGGATATAAGCTTAACATGCATTGTAGTAGACACTAGTGAATATGAGAACAACCTTACATTAGAGACTATAATCCTATACTACTTGTAAGCATGCATGTAGACTGAGGATGTGTGTACATTGGTCAATATGATAACATAATGGCTATCAACAACACTTTGAGGCAGCCACTCCATTAGTACCACAATCCACAACCAAACATAGACCACACAACACATAATGGCATATGATGCAAGCCTTCATATTACACTTAAGACTCCTAACTTTTGCTAATCATGCATTCACATAGGGGTAAATAGGTAGGGATCATAATTCCTTAATATTTCATTAATGGGAGAATATACACATAACCCTAACATAATCATTCTCAATCTCATAACATTAGTAACCTAACCTAAATTCATCACTAGAGTAGAAGACTAGGCACAAGTTACACATAAGGTGATCATCGAAGACACACATCCATATATTCATAAATTTTCCTTCAAGGCCATGGTCAAAACTTATATAATGACAATAAAGTAAACAGTGCCACCATAAGTGGACAATATCACACAATGTGGCTTCATCATTTAACAATACTATAAGAAAAATAGAGAGAGAAAGAGTCATTCTTACAAATTCATCAACCTTTTTATCATCATTGATCAATACACCTCTTTCATCATCAATAAAACATAGTAAAGTATCTAAATATACATTTAAAAATTAAATTAATCATGTACAATTCACTACAAGATCATACTATAACAGAATACAAGGCATCACATATGTACTAGAAAGTAGAGAGTCATAAATCACTTACTAATATTATTTACTTTGATCACAATGATTAACATTCTCAATATGCAAATAATAACCACCTAGAAAGTATCTAAAACATAATAATCAAGTCTAAATAATGCTTCATCAACCCTAAATTGAGATCACATCACATGTATATCATTATCAATCGATAGATTAGAAGAACCTAAATAAATTCATACCAAGCCTTTTTTACATTGATCGTACAAGATTCATACCCATAATTCCAAAATGATATAAACCTAAGGCAATAGCTACAATCATCCTATCATAATCGAATTCCAATTTTAAAAGTTATAAGATCAATGTTACAGTAAACACATAGAGATCTATGTTAGGCATGTTCAAAGCTTCATACATTTATCCACATGGATTCTTTATCATCAACAAACGTAAATAACAATAGACATAAGCAATTTAGCGTAATAGAATTAAAATTCAACCAATAACAAGCCACAATCACAATGCCCATTCAAGAATTAAACTGAGTTTGGGAAGGGACATGCGTTCATAATCCAAATTGATTGAATTTCACGTTAAAACCAATACATTATCATCAATTCAGCATAACTAATCCTTTGAAAATTTTTTTAGAAAGAACTCATGGCTTGATTGAAGAAGGAGAAGTTTGATCATGAAATCTCTTTGAAAACTTTGAGATTAATTCTCTAGATGGAAGGATAACTAGAGATTAAGTATCACTATACATTAATATTTAAGAAAAACTCTAAAACTTAATGAAGAAATTATAGGAATCCAATCTGCAAGGTGTCCTTCTGCTTCACCTTCAATGGAGATTTTAGAGAGAATTTTTTTGGAGGGAAAGTCTAATTTGGTGAATTGTACTTTTAATGGAGTTGATCACGTTTTTGATCACTTAAATACACCTCAAAAAACCTAATAAGCTGATTAGGGCCAGGTTAGGACGTGGGTTGAATTATCCATTCACCCCTTTAATGAAACAGTCACTAGAAAGTTTCCAACAGCCTGCACCAACGACCACAATCGACGCCCAGTAGGTCCATTGAAGGACCGTTTGTGGCTTCGTGGATTTGGTCCTTGGGTTGTTCATTGGCTGAGCCTAATGTAGGATGAGTTTCCATCGACGAAACCACCCGTTTTTCAACAAATAGGGCATCATTTGGTTCAGTCGATTGACATTGTCAAGGCAGTGTCTCAGACAGCCCATGGGTCCTTGCGGGCCGTTTTGCGGGGCCATTGGAAGTCGTACTCGGACATTTCCAACAAAAATACAAACACCATACAATTATTGAAGGCATAATTACTAATAGTTTAAGGACCTCATAAGCTCATGACATACACATAATCACATAAAAACACATAAGGCCCCCTTAGGGGACTAGTTGTTGAACGACTTGGTCGTCCCTTGATGTTTGACTTCCAAATGACCTCAAATCACCAAAAATAATTTAAAGAATTGTATTAACATGTTAACAAGCTTATATTTACAAGTTAGGCTCTAGAAACACTAACTCATTTTTGGGTCTTACATGTATGGTGTTCATGTGGATGTGTATACTGAACAAAAGAGTCTTCAATATGTGTCCATTCAAAAGGAGTTGAATCTCCGCCAAAGAAGGTGGTTCGAGTTGTTGAAAGACTATGACATGAGTGTTCTCTATCACCTCGGTAAAGCTAATGTGGTAGATGATGCATTAAGTCATTTGTCCATGGGAAGTGTTTCCCATGTTGAAGAAGCCTAGAGGAACCTAGTGAAGGATGTTCATAGCTTTGTTCATTTAGGAGTTCAGATTTATTATTCTCCAGTAGGTGGTGTGGTGGTACGTCATAACTCCAAGTCGTCTTTAGTGTCGAGGTGAAGTCAAAACAACACCTTGATCACACATTGATAGATTTGAAGGAATTAGTTTTTGGTAAACTAAATGATCCAATCTCCTTAGGGGGGATGGTGTCTTGAGGTACTAAAGAATGTAAGGTATTCCCAATATAGATTGTTTGAAGATTCAGATTCTTGAAGAAGATCATGGGTCCCTTTACTCCATTTAGCCGGGTTCAAAAATGATGTACCATGACCTTAAGGAAGTGTTTTTGTGGGAAGGTATTAAGAAGGACATAGCGGAAGTAGTTGCTAAGTGTCCAAATTGCCAACAAGTGAAAGCCGAACACCAAAAGCCGGGTTGTTTACTTCAAGAAATCAAAACTCGTACTTGGACGTGGGAAGACATCAATATGTGGTACTTTTACCTCGGACATAAAAACAATATGACTCTATATGGGTGATTGTGGATAGGTTGACCAAATCCGCTCACTTTATTCCAAACAAGTATACGTATTCCGCGGAAGATTATGCTACGATCTCCATAGATGAGACTGTGTGTTGCCAAGGTTTTCCGTTATCCATCATATCCAATAGGGTTGCACAATTCACATATAGGTTTTGGAGGTCATTCCAAGAAGGGTTGGGTACTAAGGTGAAGTTAAGCATCAATTTTTATCCCCAAACGTATGGTCAAGTGGAGAATATTATTCAAACCCTTGATGATATGCTTAGAGCTTGTATTATTGATTTCAAGGGAAAATGGGATAAGAATTTGCCTGTGGTAGAGATTCCTTACAACAATAGCTACCATTCATCTATATCTATGGCTCCGCATGAAGCCTTGTATGGTAGGAGATATAGATCTCCAATTGGATGGTTTGAAGTGGGTCATTCTTAACTTTTGTGTCCCGATTTGATTTATAAGACCTTGGAGAAGGTTCATATTATAAGGAACCGGTTGCAAACAACCAATAGTCAGAAAAAGCCTTATGCCGAACATAGGAGAAGGGGATTAGAGTTTAAAGAACGTGATAAAGTGTATTTGAAAATTTCGCCTATGAAAAGGTTGGTTAGATTTGGCAAGAAAGGGAAGTTGATTCCTCCTTATGTGGGTCCCTATGAAATCTTCCAAAATATTGGTAAGGTTTCCTATGAATTGAGGTTTCCAAGTGAATTGACTTCGGTTCATTCGGTTTTCCATGTTTCCATGTTTCAGAAGTGTATCGGTGATCCCAGGTCTATTTATTCAATTAAGGGTCTTGGTGTGAAGGATAATCTCTTTTGTGAGGAGGTTCCGATACAAATAAATGATAAGCAAGTAAAGAAGTTAAGGAACTACGAGGTAGCTTTTGTAAAGGTGTTATCGAAGAATCACCTAGTTGAAGGTGTGACATGGGAGGCGGAGGCCGATATGAAGTCTCGTTACCCTTATCTATTTAATAACTAAGGTTAGTTGTTCTTACTAATGATAAAAAAATGACTAAAAATTGAAGTTTCTTGATTTTTTTGTGAAGTTCTATAAAATGTGCTATTTTATATCATGACAATGAAGTTAGAGTTAAATTGTGCGGACTGACTTAAAAATTTGCATGGTCAGTGTTTATGAAATGATGTTGAGAATGTTTGTAAGTTATGATTTGTCATAATTGACTCATATATGATATGTTTAGCTCTTAGAGTTGTTGTGAGAAGGATATTCCTCATAATGTGATTTTGAGTTGTATATGTGGTGTTGAAGTTTTGAATTGTCTTGTATAAATGTTATAATTTAGGTTGTAAATGATGTTATGATGTATTTTTGATTGGTTGGGCTGCTAATCTTGAGTCTATTCCTTCCTCTCAAAGATTTTAGTGTCATTCGGGGACGAATGTTCCTAAGGAGGGGATAATGTAACACTTCAAATATCTAAGACGTGTTCTAGAGCTGAAATTAAGTTTAAAAAGGATTAGACACTTATTTAAGGTCTATTATAATGAATATAAGTCATTAATAAAGTCTAGAAACCAAAACGTTGAAGAACGTCCATGACGTCCAAAAACTAGTTAAATGAGGTACTAGCGTGTCTTAGCCTATTTGACTTGCTTTTAGGAGTCGGAAAATGATCAAAATTGGTGGAAGGGTGTCTAACATGCATTAGAGTTAGCTTATAGTCGAAAATTCCAGGCACGACTCCCCAAGTACCATCCAATGGAACTTGAGGAGGACCCTTGCAAAAGTGACGAAAAGCTTTCAAGGGACAGTCTCACCAACGAATGCCACCAACGGGCCGTTGGTGAATCGACGGGGCATCGATGCCTCCGTCGATGGTTCCTTAGTCAAATTCTTTGAATGCCTCTTTCATAGTCTCTGAATCCGTTGAAGGATGGGCAACACGGAAGGGAACAATTGTTGTTGATTGACCCATGAGGCGTCGATTGGGGTCTCATTTGTCATGTGCTGGTTTTGGTGCACGTTTCTAATTAATTCATTTAATTAGGAGAAAATATATAAAGTCAACACTGAAGTTGTCCCGAATTTTTAAAAATACACCTTAACTTTGCAACCGTCCTATTACCCCACTAAAAAAAATTGTATAGATATAATTATATAATTTTTCGCCCATGTTACATAGAGAGTCGTGTACACTCTTTCAAAGAGAGTGAGCAACCTATAATAAATAATATACTTTTATTTTTTATAAGTACATTATTATAAAATATATTTTTTTATTTTTCATGTTATTTTAACTTGTTTTCATTTTTATTTTTTCTTTCTTCTTTAAAGAACCATTCTCATCTCTATCCATTAAAGTTTCTTACTTCCAATGTCAGCATACTTATCACAACTTCATCTTCCTTTTTTATAACTATTAATTTTACTCTTTTAATTTTAAAATTTTACCTAAATATTTTCTTAAATTTCGAAAAAATTGATAAACCCATTAGATTTCAAGATGATTAGGAAGTATAATATAATTTTTTTTATCCGATTTCAATTAAGTTCTTCCATTTTTTGGGAATTAATTCATTCTTTTAAAATTATCATTTCTAATTTTTAATTAATATGAAAATGAGTAGTTTATGATACATTCTAAATTTTCTTAGAAAAAAAATAAATTTTGCTATCAATAATTCAATGAAGTCTAAATAAATAATATGTACTTTATAAAGAATTTGACCAGAAAAAGAAAAAGAAAAAGAAAATAAAAAAATGGGTGTAGGGCTCAATTTGACATGGGGTGTAGGAGGTAAAGAAAAAAAAGATAATGGAGGAATAAATCACTTGAAAGTTTGAGATGGGAGATGATGCAAAATTTAAGATAAATCAAAATTAAAAGTCAAAAAGTAAGAGAAAGAGAAATAAAGATTAAAAAAATAAAGGAATAAATTAAGATAAAGAAAATACATTTTAAATTAAATTAACATGTGTAATATAATGATTGGTGTGTGAACACACTTCATTCTTATAAATTGGGCTGATCGAAAAATGACATTATAATTTATGTTCAAAATTCTTTCATGGATAATAGAACAGTTGCAAAGTTAAAGTGTCTTTTTACAAATCCGAGACAACATCAATGGTGACTTTATGTCTTTTCTCTTTAATTAGTTGGCTTAGTTATTATGTTATAGGAGTTAGGGGAGGTCTAATTAAGTTAGTTAACAACCTATATAAAACCCCTAAGCTTTTTAGACTAACCTAAGCTATCCTAATTCCCAAACCCAAATTCTCTTCCTTCTCTATTCTTTCTCTCTCTAGATGACAAGACCAAAATAGGGGTGAGTTCAAGGGATGAAAACGGTATAATTTCTCCATCAATCTTCATCAAACAATAAGGTATGGTATTCCTTTACCTTTAAGACTTCTTTCTTTCAATAGATTCCATCAAATTGATTTCAAATGCTGAGTTTTCATGTGGGTCTTTTCAAATATCGAAATTGATGTTATCAATTGCATTTTTAATAATTTATTTTTAATATTTTAAATATATAAACATGTATTTTAACTCAATTATGTTATCTCTTGATGGATTGGTCTAGTTTGTATGAGTTGACCTATTCCCCTTAACCCTAGTCTTGCCATGAATTGTGTAGTATTGGTTCAATTGAATTGTTTATTGGTTGAATTACTACTACATTATGTTATATTATCAATTATGAATTGATTAATATGAATTTAAGTCCTATCATGCTAGTTCTTGAGTAATTGATCTAGGTTATGATGTGTATTACAGAATTGACCTAGGTCTCTTATCTTAAGCTATGAACTGGTAATTGATTGTGATTTAGTGACTCAATTGATATTATTACCATGTTGGTTATTAATATGTGATTATATTATACCCTTTTGGGTTGAATTAAGGGTTAATGGTAAGACCATGATGATGAATTATGAAGGAGCCTTGGTAACTCTTGTGATCCATATTCTTTACCTCAGTTATTGTTAATTGTGATTAAGTCATGATGTTGTATAAGAGTATGCCTTGTAATAGGATTGATAGGGTTGGTATGATTTTGAATTTATATTTCTTTAATATAGATTCTAAGGTGTTGTCTAAGACGTAAATGTTATAAGGATGGTGATAATTAAGCAATCTGTCTTATCATGACGTGAATATGTTAATGTGTTAACCTTACCTATATGAATTGTAATGAAAGGACAATACTCATGCAATTTTTATCGAGATATGATGATTAATAACGGAATTAAAGATATTTCAAAAAGAGACTCTAGCTTAGCGCATAATGAACTAGAATGATAAGTGTCCCTTCCCACATAAGGAAGGTAGGGTCACTAATGTACTGTTGAGATTGAGACTCCAATGCATGTATCATACGGATAGTCCCAACTATATATCCTAGTTCTTGAACTATGTTGCACCCACATGAATATTATCTAGTGGATCCACGCAGTTGCTATGTTCAAGTTTTGGTACTACTTTGGCAAGTAGTCCACTTTCTTTCGGTGTAGGGTTCATGACACCAGATTCAACATTAGCTCATGTGATATATATCGGTTAAGACAAGATGTTCCCAAAAGGTAAAATGAACTAAAGGATTGAACTCTAAGTAAGATGACCTAAGTACTTTAGCTCAAACTAGGTAGGGGTAGACGACTCTATCTAAATATTACACTACCTTGAGGGAAGTCTTAGCAAGATGTTCTTATGTATGTATATGGTTAAAAATATAAATTATATGTATATGATGATCTTACATAATAATGACACAATATGATCTTGATTACTCTTATGAACATGTATTTGGTCTCTATTTATTATGTATGATATCATGTACTTTTAATGTTATGTTATGAGAAGTTGCACGTTTGTTATGGTTGTTGCTAGGTTTACTTGATTAAGTAAGGTTATGGGTCTTTGATTTGTCATTAATCAATTGAACTTAAAGAGGGTCATGCATAATGGTCTTGCTTTAGTTATGTTGAAATGTACTCTTACTCATCCTTGTTTCTATTATAACTTCATGATAGAGTTATTTTGATTATGTGTTCAATTATATGATATGCATGTTGACTGTACTAGACTTGATGGTGTTGATCTTATTATATACATGCCTATGACTTAATGAATATGTCTTAGTGATTGGTATGGTCTTATTGAATGTGCATAAAGCTTTTCAAAGTAAATTGAATATATTTATGAAATGTCCCTATTCTTAGCATGATTTTACCATATGTGTTCATGTGGTTTCATACTTAGTACAAGTTGTGTAGTAACCCCATTTCGTACTTTTCCCCCAAAATTTTAGGTTCAAGTAATTGAAGGGCTTTCGAGACGACTTGAAGAAGACTTGGAATTCTCAATCATCCAAGTTGGGGAGGTCCTCACTTTCCGAGGGCAATGCCACTATCAAGCTTATGGAATTGTTTTAGTTTTAAGAATCTTATGTTCTTTCCTTTTTAATTGGATACTAAACATTGTATGACCTATATGTGGTCTTGTTATATTGATGTATGTGTTATACCCAAATTATTACAATCTTGATAGATGGTTATGAGATAAGACAACTATTTAAGACTCTGTCATATTTTATACATCTATGTGCGCTAAAAGTAGAAGACTAAGTAATATTCCTATAAAAGGGTCTATATATACCTGATATATCTATATCTATCTATATATATATATATATATATATATATATATATATATATATATATGTATATACTATGTGTATGAAGAGGTATATGTAAACCTCAATGTATAAGTAATGAAAAGTTGTAAATTTCGTCTAATTTTGACCTATGAGTTTAATGATGTAAGCTAAAAGGCAAGTCTTAGTCCTCAAAGAGGACAACGACACCGTTTACGTCTAAAGGGTGCTCCTCGGATGTGATATAAAGCCTCATTAAACTCTTCCCACTCTATAGGACCTGACTCAACCGGTCTATTATCTTTCAATTAAATATACCACACTTGAGCAACCTCCCTCAATTGGAACAAAGCTAACTCCACCTTCTCCGTAGAAGTCACCCCCATGGCACTCGACACCTTGTATACACCATGTACAAACTCTTGAGGATCCTCTCCAACCTTAGATCCAAGAAAGATAGGAGGATCATCCTCACAAAGTATCTCAATTAGAGGTCATAGGGCTCTCCACAACATTCACTCTTTGTTCAATACCCCTATTCACATGGGTAGTCATGACTTGGCGAAAGCAAGTAAAGCCTCTCTAATCTCCCCATTAGTCATTTCCGTGGGAACCACCAAAACCTCATTATCTTGACCTCAATTAGGACTTGAAAGTCTTGTGGAGGAATTTTAGAACCTTGAGAGCCTTGAAGAACTTGCTCAACTTGAGGAGGAATTTCCTCATTCACTCATCCTTCTTTAGACCTTCTAGAAGCCATCCTTCTAGTAATCATCTCCTATAAAACCCAAGATAAAAGATCAGGAATAGATACTTACAACCTCTACTCTATAGGTACGACAATAGATTGACGAAGAAAGTGAAACTCTATCTTCCTATAGCCTCTTGCTCATAGATGTGTCGCGACTCACACCGATGCTCAAGAATCTACTAGACGTGGCTTTACAAGACTTTTGATTCCTAAGACCAATTTCATAACATATGCACAAATACCAACTTTGTCACACCCCGAGAGCACACCCTATAAGATAGGGACTCTCGGAGCGCAAAACGACGCACTTGACCTCTCGGAGGTCTTGTAAAAGGCCTTTGACATTATCCATTGCATATATATATATATATGAAAAGTTGTGCCAGAACTAAAACTTTTCACACTAAATATCATAAAACATCTTTCAGATTAAAAATCATAGAAAACACTAAGTCTCAACATATGACAATCTTAGACTCAAGAATAGTTGTGAAACGACCGATACAATACGAATATAGAAATACTTAGTCTTCTACAAATACTTTGAATTAAAATAAATCTAAAGACGATTATGCCCTCGAGTCAAGTGAGGACATACTTCAACTTTGCTTGAACGATAACTAGATTCCGATTTTTCCTTCAAGACGCTTATAACCTTCCACCTACACCATTAGATATAACAAAATGTATGGAATTAGTAGAAACACAAGTACTAAGTATGACATAATGCATAAAATCATGAGAAAAGACATTAATGAGAAATATGTTCTTTCTTATTAAAACATCATATTAAAAGTATAAGAACAACATTTAAGTACCTAACTTCATAAATAACATCAAGCATACACCGAGACATATAAACATGAGAGCCTCCTACCAAATGTGATTCTAACACTCACTTGAGTGAGTTATGAAGCGACCGCCCATATATTCCCTTCACACACACCTAAGAGATCTTTTAGAATACCTAATATATGATCATATATATGTATGTATATATATATATATATATATATA
>NC_028645.1:53919731-53959768 GCF_001406875.1 Solanum pennellii | reverse complement strand
TATATATATATATATATATATATATATAACATTCTCTTCCTATAGGTTATTACAAGACATACTTAAATAATGCAAGAAGAGACTGCCCATACACCCTTCCAAGCTTACCTAAATAATCCTTATGACTACCTAAGTATAGATCCTGTCTAGTTATTAAATTACTTTCCCTATATACAGTCATTCTTAAGAATTCTATAGTAACACATGAAGTGGCCATTCCTATTCTCCTTCATACCATAATTATAAAACCCTTAAATTACTCTAGATAAGTACTTAGTCATTAATATACTTTCCAACTTAAGTCATTATCTTCATTAGTTAATTACGAGACATTCAACCGATAAGAACATCAAGTAATGGTCTTGGAGAAGACCTAGGGACTCATCAATAACATCTTCAAAGGCTAATCATACAATGTCTAGATAGCTTCCCATACCACCACCTAAACTTCATAGAACTTCTCCATAACTAGTAGGTATCCCACATGATGAGAATAGGAAATAACTGATATAGACCATGGTAGCTAAGCATGCAATTAAGAATCAACCCTACTCCGATAAAGGTTATTCTACTTGCCAGTAGTATAACCAGGACACAACCCATGTAGGCACATGGTAAGGGAATATGAAGGGTTTCTTGGTTCTCGATTCTCATGATTAAAAAATACCAAGTCACCTAACCATAATCACTCGGTTCTAGCCTTTGTTCTCATAGATTAGTTACATAAAGGAGTACATGAAGAGGTTCCATATATGGTTCATAATCAAATCACATTAAACCTTACCAGAGAGGGTCCATTAAGGCTACCGATAATGGTCAAGAGGTTAGCTCAATGAATTTCCTAAAGATGATTTGGTGTTGTTCCATACAACCAACCCTAAGTCCACCATTCACACAAGAAGGATACCATTACGACTTTCAACTTCAAGGTTATCATAACCTTCCAACTATGTTGAAGGTTCCACATAAAGGACCGCCTTAACAATGTTCAAGGTACATGTAAATCACACATACAAGAATAAGAAGCTTTAGCATACTAAGTCAAGAAATCATATTCACCTTGTACATCTATCAAGTAAGGTACACAAATCTACCAAAGCAAGACACATATATACTTAACTTATAGCATATCATTTTAGAAGAACATAGTCATAACCAACGTCATCTATAGGTCACCCTATTCACTACTATAATATCATCAACATAACTATCATAAGACTCACATAACAAAGTAGGAAAAATCGTTCATCAATCCTAAGACAACACACCTAAGGACATAAACCTATATTAACATGATCACGTAATGTTAATAGAAGAAACACTTACATTCACATTAATCATAAGTAGATAAATATTATCATACTTAACATAAATAACTAAACAAATCATCATAATATATCTAGTAATGCCGAAAATCCATGATCGTCATAATTTATGAATTAAAGCCGACGAGGCCACAAAATTCACAAGTAAAACAAATAGCACCGTAATCATAAGTGGACCATACCAAGCATCATAATCATCTAGGAACTATTCTACATAATATAGAGAAATTTAGGTAAACATACCATTGATCCAACCTCACAACTTCAATCCATAGCCAAATCATCAAACACAATATACCAAGGCCCTTACCAATGGCGATAGTTTACAATTCAACCAAATAATCACAATACATAATGAATCAAGTATAATACAACATGAATTTATGAAATTAGGGTAGCCAATTAACAATTTTAGCATGATTCAATCATAATTCAACAGCCCTAATAAAACTACATCAGAATTGAATAGCTTTAAGACATAACCAAATCACCCATAAAGTAGTCAAATTTAGGGTTATGTGAATTACATGGGTTAAAATCATCTATTTATCAAAAATTAAATAAATATACAATGATTCAAGAAATATATGCAAGAACACATTGCTAGATTACAATATTGGACAGGTTCATATTTTGAATGACTTTAGAAATCACTTTGAAGATTGGATCCTTGAATAAAAGAGATTTAAGGATGAAGTCCATACCTAAATTATTATTAAAATCCCACAAAATTTATGGGAAAAAAATTCAAAAAATCAATCTTCTTCCATGGAGCTTCAAACATTCATCAATAGAGGTTTTGTAGAGAAGAATGGAGAGGTTTTGTTTTGAAATGAGGATTTAGTTTTGATTGGTGAGTTTAGGAGTATTAAAAGAATAATAAACCTTCAATAATTCATCCCCAAATCACCCAAAAGACATCTGCACTCATTAGAAAATTTAATCATTTAAAATTTGACTTAAAAAGGACGCAACCAATTTTTGGAGTTTACTGCGCGGCGCAGAGACATTTTAAATCTTGTTTGTAAAGAATTTAGTGACAGCATGGTTCATGAAATCCCCGGATAGCATGGGAAATTTTTTTTCCTATTAAGTGTTGCCTGCACATTTCGCAACACTTCCGGATCTTGGCTGCTTGGCAACTTCGATGGCCCATGTTTGGTTCTTCCTTGGGGACCCTTAGGCTAGTCTCTAGGGCATCATTTTTGGTCTTTTCAACCCTCTGCATGTTATGATATGTGTAGGAACCTTAGATACTCAATTTCACCTTCAAACAATCACGCAAAACTCAAGTACAAAACTCTACGACAAACTAGTTTAACTTAGACTAGTTTCCGAACGTCTTGGACGTTCAACATCCAAACACTTCCAAACTTTATATACTGCCTATAATAACTGTAAGTAACAATTTTAGTACTTTAAAACATCATGACACACATGTTAGTCCCTAGTTTCACCTAGATCAATTTTTAGAGGCACTACAACGATTTTTATAAGGCATTTAGGACCTTCTCGTAGAGTCAATTTTGGGATATCCAGTATGGGCCCTATATGCCGTATTGACAAAATTTTGGGTCCATTTAAAATATTCAGATTTTACTATTTAAACATCTGTAAACATTTTATGATTGATAATATGATAGTGCGGTAGTGTTTAAAGGATTAAAAAAAAAACATAGCTCGTGTGTGGTTGAGTTTGAGCACTCATGATAGTCATTAAGATATGCTTCCATCTACATAGTTTTTAGATTATTAAATAATTCCTAGTAGAGATTTCATGTAATTTTGGTTTATATTTTTTAGATATATAGATTATGTCTTGTTATTCCATCTTCTCTTGATTCAGTAGAGCTTAGGGCTTAGTGTGAGTGCTAGGATTGTTGGTTTCCCTTTCTACACACTTGTAGTGTGTTTGTATCGAGAGTTCATAATTTTTGATAGCTGGCTACAACATTTTTGCCTAAATTGAGTTTTGTGTATTGTAGGGCCTAGTAGGCTTAGTTAAGTGCAGTCTCTTTTGCATAATACTTGGAAGATAAATAGTTTTCAGAGTTGTATGTTGGGTACTTGGAATTCTTTCATGTCGTATTCCATTTTTGTTTGTTCCTTGTGGTAGTTCATTTTTATTGATTCCTCACTTTGACTTAGAGTTTTCTCGATAATGGAGTTTTGTTTTTGCTCGTTCATCTCGTTTTTTATTCTTTTACTTCTTGTAGTCTTGGGATTTTTTTATGTCTCGATGGAAGTTGAAGGTGTGATCCCTTGTCTTGATTAAATATAATTTTTTTTAAGTTTTGTTGATATATCCCGAGGTTAGTGTATTATCTAGAGTCTGAATGGTGGTGAGTTCATAGGTGCCTTTAGTTCTTAAATCTTTTTGGAAATGGATAATTGTTAAGAAGGTCCATAATAAAGATGGGGTAAAGGAAATTCCTGTAAACTGTGAATTGGTTATATTTCAGGATATGTAGTTTACTTTGTCATGCTAGGTGGCTTGAGGTGTTTATTATTCGAATTAGGTACCTTTAGTCAACTTTTTTCTAGTTGACTATGTTAATAAACAACATGTCGACTTGATTTCCCCAGACTAGGTTGTTGATTTATATTCATGATAGCAGAGTAGTTTGTGGAAACTTGGTGTCGTTTTTTCAAAACGTCATTTACTTAATGTAGGTCCATGTATCTTAGCTTTGTTCACAATGATTGTTCATTGGTTGGGGGTTTATCATGGTTAGCATGAGAAGGTTGTGTTTCAGTTGGATGTCTTGGTCTTTGAGACCCAATGGTGGGCTTTGGGCCTTGCCTTGGACTGAGTTTCTTGTTTTGACAGTTATTGTTACCCGATATATTTTTGGAGGCTTTTTTCCTTTAGAGGGTTTAATTATGTCGGTTTGTAGAGAATATTAAAGTGGTGCAGGTGATGTTAAGACTGTTATTCACTTAAAAATTCTCTTGATGATTATAAGTATTTAGATATGAATAATAAGGTTAGTTTTTCAACCTGCGAGTTGGGTTGCCTCTACCATGGTTCTATAGTTTTGGTGTTATGCTGGTCTACACAAATAAATTGGGTGCTTTCATACATGTTTACTTTAGTCAGGAGGGTTGGATCCCAAAATATATTTGGAGATGTTTTTCGGAGTTTTGAAGTGAATTTTAGGATTTTCCTTCTATCTTATGTTTTGTGATGCCATTGTTAGATCAAGGAGGGGATCTCAGGGTTTTAAGGAGCACACAGACTCAATATCCTCGTCTTTTCAGTGTTTCTCAATCTTAATCTATGATGGACAATACTATGATATTGACTAATCCAATAAATAAAATCTTTAGCAAGATGAATATGGTAAGCCAAAAAAAGAAATTTGAGAATAATAGTTGAGAAAAAATTGTATTATGAAAGAGAGAGAATTCACTAAGAACAAATTCTTAATTCTCTTACAACATGTATATATGAAATTACTAAAATGAATAAACTAACTATTGTTGCAACTAACTTCATCATAGCATTTAACTCCGAATAAACCAACAGATTCATTCGTCTCTTTATTTCATAACCACTTTTACCTCCTCAACAAATAAATTATTGACCTAATTTAATTTCCATTTACATTCAACAAAACCCCCGATTAAAAGCACCCGTGACATGTAGGATTAAAATAAGAAATCATATGTTAAAACACAAGGATACTAGTCCATTTGACTAAGACTTGTCTACAACTTTGTTGCCCCTTTTGACTAATCTTTTGCAACACAGTTTAAGGAGGACGACGATAATAGTTGGATAAGTGAAACACTAGAGGATGTGTAACTCATGAAACCACTTAACTAAAGAGACTATAAACCATAGTACCATTATTAGCATCGATAGGGTATGTACTGAAATACTTGGTTTCAGGTTTATAAAGGTCCCTAAAACTATAAAAACATATTTCCAAGGGTATAATTCCAATTATACCAATTCTTCAAGAGTTAAAGCGTGTATGATATTTACTTACTGGATTCATCGTTCATTATTATGCCCTCACTATGTGATACTTGATAAGCTTTGTCAAACCCTATCTTTCAATGATAGACCTATCCACAATGTCAAGAAAGGACTCACCAACGAAATAAGAAAGGTGTAAGGGTTGTTTTTTAACATAGAGAACACCCTAAAGAGTACCGTTAATGGTAGTGTGATAAGTACTGTTATAGGAAGACCACTCCTTAAGACATTGTGAACAAAACCACCTCATGAAAGTATCCAATGTTCTTTTTAGACCTCTTTTTGACCATCAATTTGGAGATGGTAGACAGTAGATCATTGATGTTTGACCCTATTAAGAGTAAATAATTTCTACCGAAATGACCTCATAAAAACAAGATCTCTATCACTAGTCATTGTTACTGATATACCATGAAATTTAATTAGATTGTCAAAGAAGCTTTGAGAAATAGCCTTGTTAGGGAAGGATGTTATAGTCTAATGAAGTGACAAACTTACTAAGTCTATATACTACCACTAGAACAACTTCCTTTCCCTTAGACTAATCAAGTCCTTAAATAAAATGTCAAGGCATATATTTGTCCAAACACCCTTAGGGGCATCACATATAATGATTTCAATAAACTAGGTGAAGATGCATAATTATGCTTGTGATAGATATTACATCTGTTAATGAAGTTCGTACTGTCTTGAATACGGCCCGTCAAATGCAATAGTTATTTATTATCGTGAAAGTGGCATTTATTACTAAGGATAAGACAACTGAAGTTCCATATTTGTAAACCTTTGAACTTCTTACTGATGCTCTAACTAATGTTATATCCTGAAAATCTTTAATATATGAATTGTCAAGATTGTTATCCATCATATGTATGCTCCATCTTGAAGGGGAGTTTAGCATAACTTAGGGAAATTTCTTAATGGGTAGATTTGTTTCTAATTGTTGCATATCAATTAGAATATCTTGTTGATTGTGTAGTATTTCTTTTGAGATTGCAGTAGCATATTCTTTAGGATTATAAATATCTTCCCATATCTTTGTAATTCTATATAAAGTACAGTTGATACGTAAAGAATGTATCTTTTCACCCATTCTGAGCTTAAGGGAACATGCAATAACTGAACATCTGGTTTCCTAGATAAAGACTCAAGGGCCTTATTTTCATCAACTTTTTCTACTTAAAAGTGAAATCAAAACCCATTAACTTTGAAATTACAACAATCTAGAAATTTGTATGGATGTTCTTTCTTACAAATGCTTCAATGCCTTGTGATCAGTCACAACAAAAATAATTGCTAATAATTATCTCTAACACACACAAAAATAACCTGTCATCTTGGAGTCGAGAACCTGTTTATATATGCAATAGAATAGTTTTTTTTGCATTATTAATGCTCCAATACCCTTCTTTTGGTTACTGCAAACTTCAATTTTATGTTAGAGAAGTTGAAGTTTTTGACAGATAAAGGCTTAGTGAATATATCATCTAAAAGTTCTTCCATCTTGCAATACAGGAGAGTTTATCTCTATATTTTTGCACTTCTCTCAGCAAAAAGAACTTCATATTGAAGGAACTAGTTATTCGATGAAATACAAGATTGTGAGATATAGATATTATTGCATCATTGTCCACGCACACTTTCATTCTTATAGTTGGGGCCATATGCAAATCAACCAGAATTTTCTTCAGCCAGAATGTTTGATTTACATATCTTGCAGCTGCAACAAATACTTCTTTGATAGTACATTGAGCTACAATATCTTGTTTCGTACAACTCAATGAGAAAATACAAAAACAAAGACCAAAAGCCTGAAGTACTCTTTGCATCATTCTCGGAATCGCCCCAATCATTGTTTTAATAGACACAAAGCTTCGTCGGTTGACAATTCTTGAAACATGTATCAATAGGTTCCTTTGATGTGTCACACAACTCTTTTGGCTGCTTGAAAATTACTTCACTAGGGCAATGCATGAAACTTGATAAAACACATGGAACTTACACTATATCGGGTCTTGTTGTTTTATGATACATTAAAGAACAATGAAACATTCAAAGCATGTTTGATTAAACTTTTCGGATCCATGATCCTTACTTAGAATCTCCTTTTGGTTCATGGGTGTAATAATCTCTTTGTAATTTTCCTTTTTGAATTTCTTGGGAACTTCTTTTTGTATATTTTTTCTAGCAAAAGAAAAACTCAAATTTTCCTTGTGTAATATACATTCTAAGAAAATATGTTATAAGCCCAAGATCAAATGTTTTGAGAACTTGTATCATATATTGCTTGAACTAATTAATATGCTTTTCAATGCTCACTATAATCTAAAGGTCATCCACATAAAGAGAAACAACAATATCCTTTCTCAAAGCTATTATGTTTAACATACAATGTTAATTCTGAAAGACTCTTTTAAAAATCGAGACTGAGAAAACAACAATCTATTGAACTATGCCAAGATCTTGGAAAGTGTTTTAATTCATATATATCTTTATGTAGTCGATAGACTTTATCTTCATTTCCTTCTATAACAAACTCTTCAGGTTGCTCAACATAAATTCCTTCTTCAAGAATACCATTAAGAATTCTATTTGACATCCATCTAATGCCCTTTCAAAGTATTTTGTGCAAAACCAGTTACAAGAAATATGATCATGTTGAGCTATAGGAGTTAAAGTGTCAGGAACAACTACACCAAAATTTTGTGCATAAACCTTTACTAAAAGCCTTGATTTATGCATGTGGATTGATACATCAACATTTAGCTTTGCTCTGAACACCACTTTACTCCAATTGTTTTTCTGCCTTGAGATTTTTCAACAGCCTAACATATCATTTTACCGTTAATAATCAATTCCTCATCCATGGAATTTCTCAACTTGGGGTGATTGATAAACCTCCATTGCATGATCATAAACAAATCCTAATCCATTGACATGCAATCCCTGCTTTTTTACAAATAGACCAAACTGATGAGAAGTGTACTCTTTGATATTGTCAGATCGTAAAATCTGAATGTTGCAGCAACTTATTTTTTCCCAATTTGTCTTTCAACTTCCAAAAAAAACTCTTGACCTCTTATTGTACTTCTTAAAATAAATTCAGCACAATCGGGCCATATCATCAATAAAATAACATACTAAAGAATACCATTAAGTAATGGAATCCTTTGGGGTCCTTTATCATCCATGTTAACTTGTTGCTTCAACTTTTTTATTTCTCTCCAAGTTGCCTTTAGGAATGGAAGTCTACTTTGTTCTACTAATTGATAGGCCCGAACATTTTAAGAACTCGCTCCCAGTATAGAAACGTTGTCAACAACCACAAATTCATGCACTTTGAGAAACCCTTGATAATAATAGTCTTAGAGTCTCTTATGCTATAACTCGTAAGAAGTTTTTCATGCTAAACACACCCCTTGTTCTTCCACCAATGGAATTAATGAGAAACTTCTACTTCTCATTTTGACCTTAAACAAGTCATGTCCTAAGGCTTCCATGATTATGTAATCTTTAACATCGAAAAACAATTTCAAACCTTTTTCAAATAAGTGACCAATACTTAAAAAGTTCTGATCTAAGTCTGGTGCATAACGAACATCCGAGACTTCTTTAGTACGTTATTGTATTTAGTTGTAATAGTTCCCATTCATTTTGCAGGAGTATAACAACCATGACCTAGTTTGACTTTTGTGACTCTTGTAAGCTTTAAGTCTTCAAAGGTGTTTGTCATGAGTCATATTTTTTATTCATCCACTATCAATCAGTCATGCCTCAGTTGAATAATGCTTGCAAAACACTATTCCACAAACAGTTGATCCTCTTCCTGTTCACTGACAACATGGGTGTCTTTGTCTTTATACTTCAATTTATTCTTCCAGATAATTGTTTCATACCTTAGTTGGTTGAACTTGATGAATTTAGCATCCGGACTTTTCCTACACTTATACAGCCCGTGCCCATTCTTTACATAATGCTAAAAAGTATGATACTTTCCTTTGAGGGTACCTGCTATTGTTTTGTTGCTATCGCAAGCTGATCCTTCTCAATTGTTTTGTTGGTCCTTCTTATTGTGTTTATTTTTGTATCATCAACATCTTCATGTTTCGCAACCAATGATTCCTTTCTAATTTCATCTTTTCTCATACCCCCTCTAATTCAATCAATCCCCCAAAGTGATTTTTGATAAATCCTTGGTGTTCTCTAATGTATCAATGGTGCATTAAATATTTCAGGTAAAGTAACCAGTATTTTTTCAATGTTACACCAGTCATTTACATTAGAACCAAGAATTCTTACTCTGTTTGTTATTCTTATAAGCCTCTGAGACAATTCTTTGATGGTGTTCGATTGTTTCATCTTCTATAATTAAAACTCTCTAATGAGATTCAGCACTTGCATACCTTTGATACGATCATGCCTTTCATACTCTACTTTTATAGAATTCTAGATGAATTTTGTTATTTTTAGAGATGATATGAGTGAAAATTGTTGAAGAGACTGCTGAAAAAGGACACGTGTTTGCCTTATATTTTCTACTTTTCTTGTACTTTTGATTTTTTAGTTGAGAAACTGTTTGCTTTCCGGGTAGTGGAAGAAATTCATAGTCTTCCTTGATTTCCTCCCAAATATCTAAAGCTTCGATATATGCTTTCAACCTCGCTAACCATATGTGAAAATTTTCACCATTGAAGACAGGAGATTAATTGCCGAGAAACTTAAGCTTTTTTCCATATTTAATCTTCTGTTTTTTCTACTTGTGGTGCTTAAATTTTTTGAATGAATTACTCACATAAATACGGAAACATCCCACAAGATAAGAAAGGTATGCGACAAATTGTCGGTAAAATTCATAAGTATGAGTTATTAGAAAGTGGAGAAATGAAAAAGAATATCGTTAGAAGGTTATTTTTTATTGATGTCTTAAAATTACGTTTATAAAACTCAAAATGAAAAATAGAAAGCAATCCACGACTAGTAGATTCCTAACTCACTAACTAACTCCTAAATAATACAAATACATGTCTAACAACAAATTTACTAAGTCTTATGTAATATAAAGCAGTAAAAGTAAAATTAACTAGAGTTAAAAAAGAAAATTCCTACGACATCTTAGTGAAGTAAGCGCACGACTAGCTAATTTCTTACTCAATAACTTAGTCCTAAATAATAGGAATAGATTTCTAACAATTAATTGACTATGTCTTATCTAATATAAAGCACTAAAAGTAAAATTAACTTCAGTTGAAAAAGATAATTCCTAACACAATCTTATAACCTTTAGTAGCTTGTGTAACATTTGATTGTCCTTGAGATGATATCTATTGCATTAAATTCATCATTAATAATTGATCATCTGACCCCTTATTTAGTTTAGTTACTGAATATACATACCTCAAGGTGTGTTCCAACACATTTTTGAACATATTTCTTCCCCTAGTACACAAATTCAACAATATTTTTTCAAAATCAAATAAGATTCTGCCTACGGTACTCAACTATTGCACTCCAAATACAATCTCCACATTTCCTAAAGGCATAAGTAGGAAATGTTAAGAAAAAATGTTCTTTATAATCACCATTGTAAATTTTTGAATATTGAACTAGTTTTTACCCTTCTTCCATCGGCCATCCTTATAGATATTTCAATGATCGTAATAAATTTATAGCATAAATTGTTAGCTACTTATTGCACAATGAATTTATGGGTGATACTAATATCATTCTACACTTCTAAGGGTCTCTTCTAATGATAACCTATAACCGTAATTATTTGATACCCTATCACACTAGTAAATTCTTGTACAGAGAAAACTATGAATTCATGTGCTACACTTGACTCTTCTTGTAACTATACTTATTCATTGAGATCCATTGGATCTTTTACAAACACCTTAACCAAGTGATATTTTTTCGTGGCTCTACAATTTTGTCGCATTGCATGCTTCTCATTAAAGGAAAAAAGCACCTTCCAATTCCTCTAATTCAACTCTATTGTTGCCAATCTGTTGCCAGGGTAGTATTTTTGAATCTACTAGGTCTATATATTGTTTTTTGGTTCAAAATGTATCTTGATTTTATAATTTTACATAGAAGATTTTTGATACATTAGAGGTCAACTATAAGTAGGGGTAGGAAGTAGAAAAGTTTAAGACTTGGAAGTTGGTGTAAGACCCTAAACTTGTGCCTTAGCCTCAAACATATCTTCTTGTAACTATGTTCTTGGGGACTATATTTTTATAGGTTTACATAGTTTTAGTTTGACAGCCTGATAGAATGTGTGCGTCCACTATTAGTTAACAGACCAGATCCTTTGACTCAACAATAACAAGAACAAAGGGTAAATTATAAAAATAACACAACACAAGGAGTTTACGGGTAAATCTCCTTGCTCATGGGAATAAAACCACGATTTGTCACACGATATTTTCAATTGTTTCACTTATCTTATTTAAGGAAAAGTAAAACACGTTTACAACCAATATGAGAAGATGTTATTAATTTTACAACCACGTAATAACTCTATTACTTGAAGAGTCTAAGCAGATGTAACACTTACCACAATGTTATCACCACTAGAAAACATAGACTTAATCCAAGAAACACCCAGGTTTTCCACTAAATAACCACACTTTCGATGACTTACACTTACACTAAGCAACACAAAATGTTGCGCACTAAATTAATTGTCCTTAACCAATTAAAGCATTTCGTCAAGACACAATATATGAATCATATATAGATAAGGAAAATATTTACAAAGTATGTGCAAAAGAACAACCCTAAGACAATTAGGCTTGCAGATCTTTAAGGTCCTTGTTTGTTCTTGAGGATGATTCATCATTTGAGTGTTAGCCATTGCAAAAGTTTTTGAGAATTCTCAATTTTCAAACACTAAAGTTATGATTATTGGTCATAATATTTATGATGAATAGTCACAAACTTCGAGACCATGCTATTTGCCGAGGTTTCGTCCATTTCTGCCACACATGGAAACTATGTACCAACCAACTGTACTTTTTCAACCTTGACAGTTGTGTGTACATTTGCACAAGGGATCAGGTCCTTTTACAAGGTCCCACATTTTGTTAAATCATGAAAACTAGAACTAACAAAGCCCCTAGGTGTTATATATTGGAATTATAATTTCACGGAATCTACCAATCTTTGCCTAATACTCCTTAACACATCCTATTTCTTGTAATTTTTTAAAGCTTGCATAAAATACTCATAACCATCACCAAATCTTTCATTAAATTTGTAAAATATACCCAAACCATAAAGGATCAAAACCTAACACCATATATTTCAAGAAGGATATATGCCATATAGCTTATCCTTGTAGGTGTTAAGCAACAACCCTTACCCTTTGACGAAAGGGAACTTCATTTATAGAGATTCACTTATCAACTTTATATAACGAAGTTCTTACTATCTTCCATAAAATTTAGGAAATTTTACTATAGAATAACAAATGGATGTGTTACCATCCTAATAAAAAACACAATTTGGTATTTTTTGTTCGATTCTCACTTTGACACTCTATGAAACCTTTACTTTCATTCGAAGATTCATTCCTTCAATATTCCTTATCTCTGCCCCTTGTATAAATATTAAATTTCTTACTTGATCTAAGCCAATTTATATTTTTTTTGAGTATTGTTATCACATATATTAGACATGCCTTTCATTTATTTCTTTAATTGTTCCTTAATTTGCAGAAATCTACCGTCATTTTCTTAAGTTTCTCTTTATTGGTTTGTTCTTCGTGTCGCTATTTCATTTCCAAAGATTGATGGATCTAATACCAATTGATGAATGAAATTATGAAATTGGCTAATTTAGAGACAGAATCCCGACGAAAATGATGATGCTAAGCCATGGAAATTATTGGTTATTTTCATAAAAAACTAAGAAAATAACAAGGATAGACTTGTAGAAAAAAATATTGCATATTTTTCAAAGTGAATTGTTTTATTAATAATTCAGACACATACATTTATAGATATAATTTCTAACTAAAAATAGAAAAACATGCCAGTAAAAGTCAAATAACAAATAAAAAGAACTAACTCATAACTTCATGTCGCATAGGAATCTGACAGAATAATTTTAAAACCTTGAATCTGGAATTGTAGATAGTAGTATCATCTGAAAAATTTATCTTTTTGTCATACAAGGATTTTGTGCATCTTCTGTTTGATTAAATGAGACTTCCTTGCTTATCATTTCATCTTGTAAAATCTAATTTTTAGTAGAATCGAATATTTGATAATATTTGTCTCCAAATAAATGTTTAAATCCTTTTTATTAACTAACTAACACTAAACAAACTTTTATAAATAGAAAGCACATAAAGAACATCTGAAATGATTTTTTGTAGCAACATTTGCTTCAATTGCAATAGACATTTTTCCTTTTTGAGGAATACAATCACCATTCTCAATTCCGACTTTCTTTTTTTTTCATAAGAATGAACTCTTTAAGAAGAATTCTTTTATATGTCATGTGTTTTGTCAACCACTATCAATCATAAAGCATCATATTTTTTTTGTTGAAACACAATTTTCCACAAATGAATGGTCTTCTTCTTGCTCTTCTTCTTCATTAATAGTGATTTGGCAATCTTTTTCATCCTTCTAAAATTTATTTTTCAAATCACAGCTTCATGACCAAGTTATTTGAAGATTTTGCATTGTACATCTGGCCTCTTCAAACATTTATATGGAGTATGTCTATTTTTGCCACAATGCTGACAAAATGGGTAATACTACAAGAATTTACAGTTGGTTTGAGTGCTGTGGCTGCCTATTAATGCTCTTTCAACCATGTCATCTAGCCTCATAATCCTTCTTATCTTTTCCATTGTCGGATTATGTGGCATCAGATTATTTCTCACGCATGTCATGGGTGTGTGCTTGCATATACCCATACTTAGCACATGTGTGTACTAATTCCATACAAATATCTACTTTTAGGTGCAGGAACAGGTGGACGCTAGATCTTACAGTACGACGTTGCAGCTATCCGAACGTGGAGCTTTCATCCGGACTTGGTAGGCCCTCATGATTTCGAGGTTGTCTACTGGTATTATCTAGCTTAGATGCATGATTTAGCTAGTGGTGCATGTTCCACAAGTGTTTCATTTCCCATTTCATTTCATACTTTGTATTGGTGCCGTTTTGGCAAGTATACATTTAATGCAGCTACGAACTATCTCTTTTATTCGATGATCTTAACGTTAGATGGTTGATGGTGAACAATTATAAATGTAATAGAATGTTTAGTAAGCATGTTCGAAAACAAAATTTTTAAAATTATCCTCTAAAATTTATGTAGATGCAGTAAGAATGACTTATGTAAGCTTGTCTGCGACCTTTGAGAGGTCAACGACGCCGGTATCTTCAGGGGTCTAGACTCTGGTCGTGAAAAAGTTTGTATCAGAGAACTATGTTAAATTCCGAGTAGAATAAGTTCACATCAACCACATTGAGTAGTTTCTAAGTCATGGTAGTGAAGTGCACCACTATCCTTGATTAGAGTTTGCATGATGCGTAGAAAAAATTTCCCTTCTTCTGATCTTATCGTGCATTTGCTAATGTCAAATTTCTTGGTATTATGAATGTGTCTAACATCAATTCTCATTGTTTTTAGAGAATGAATACTAGGAGAACTATTGGTCAGAGGACAGGAGTAGCAGCTGCTGGGACAATTAAGTTTCACCCCAGGCTCCAGCTGAAGGAGTGGCTATTCCGGTTAACCAGCTGGGTTGACTCATGCGAGGGTGCGGGCATCTCTGGCCCAGATTGCACAGGAAATCATTATGCAAGCCCATGCCATGACTGCCCATGTCAACCGGCAGAATGTTAAGAGACAGAATCCACTAGTGCGTAGCATGGCTGACAAGCTGCGAGTCTTCACGTGGATGAACCCTCCTATTTTCACAGGGTCTAAGACTTCAGAGGACCCCGAGGAGTTTGTGGATGAGGTGCATATGATTTTGGTGGTTATGGGGGCCACCGATACTAAGAAAGCATAGTTGGCTTCCCATCAGCTCAAGGATGTTGCACAGACTTGGTGGAAGATGTGGCAGGATAGCCGAGCTTTGAGTGGAGTTCCAGTCACTTGTGAGTTGTTTAAGAAAGCCTTCTGGGGAGATTCTTTCCCTGGGTTATGATGGATGCAAAGGTTGAGGAGTTTATCCACCTTAAGCAGGGATCAATGACAGTCAGGGAGTATTCCCTGAAGTTTGTCAAACTATCCAGGTATACTATTTTCCATAGTATCTAAAAACAAGGATGAGATGAGTACTGAAGTTTGTTAAGTTATCCAGGTATGCTACATCTCTTGTGTCTAACAGCAGAGACGAGATGAGTACATTCTTGACAGGAATTGCTGAGGATCTCGAGAAGGAGCGTAGGGCAACTATGTTGCATGACAGCATGGACCTTTCCAGGCCTATGTTCCATGTCCAGCAAGTGGAGGAAAGCAGAAAGAGGTAACACACTAGGGCAGGGAACAGGTCTAGGCAAGTTAAGAAGAATTTTCCAAGGAAGAGTAGTACTGAAATCAGGGATAAGCCCAGGTCTAAGAAGGGAATCTTCCACCAAGGGTAGTCAAGTTCATCCAAGGGTCACTATGACAGGAATTCCGAGTCCAGAGTTAAGAGAAACAACGAAGTAGATACACCTCAGGAGAGACCACCTTGCAGGAATTGTGGCAAACTACATGGAGGAGAGTGTATGATGGGCACTAATACTTGTTATAGTTGTGGAAAATCCGGTCACATGGTGAAGGATTGTATGATTAGGAGAAGTCAAGAACAAGGGAAGGAGAGAGTTCAGTCTAATGGTCCAAGTGAAGAGGCTCCAAGGAGGCAACGATTCTTCGCACTCATGTCTAGGGGTGCAGGGGAAGGCACTTTTGGTGAAGTCTCAGGTGAGTATCCTTAATTAGTCCTATAGATGACTTACTTATTATTAGTAAAGAGTAGTGTCATTCGGGAACGAATGCTCCTGGGGGGGTGATAATGTAACAAACCAAAAAAAGGATATACTAAGTGATTCTTAATGTGTCAAGAATGCCTATGATTAGACAAGGGTTCATACTGATTGATGCGCGTAGAACCAATCCACCGAAACCTTGCTATAACCAAGACAACTAACTTGGGGAGTTAGTTGAGCTTGGAAAGGTTTGGTCCAACCATGTAGGGCTCTCGAATACGAGATTTACTTGAAGGAATCTTTACCAGACTTAAAAAGAGGAATTCTTAGGTTTGAAGGGTCTAAGGGTAAAATGGTCTTTTTCAAGGCTAAGAGTAATATCTTAATTACCCTAAATATATAATTAATTATTTAATTAATAAGGTGGAGGGTAAATTTGGGGAGAGAGAGCCGAAATTGAGCTCTTGAAGTGAAGTCTTGCTTCACCTGGATTCGAACCCAGGTGGAAGCAATGAATTAATGTTATTTTTGTTTAAGATATTGAATTTATATAATTAATTAATAATTATTATTAATTATGCGATTTAAAATAAAATAAAAATTAGATTTTTCATAACTAATTAAACCTTATTTGACTATGTCCTAAACTAGACTCCTATGCCTAATTTAACTTCTACTCTTTCAGGTCTATCTCTCAACTCACACTCTCAATCTCCCTTCTTATTTCACACCAAATTTCTCTGCCAAAAAAAGATACAAAATCAGAAAAATAAACAATGTTTTTCACACTTGAATAACTCATACGAAATCACAAGAAAACAAACATTAATAGCACACTAGGCTAAGGAAGTTGTCATTCGAGTGAAGTTTATATTGAGGAGGTTTAGACGTGTTATTTGGTGATGTTTTTGGGTAGCAAGTCAAGAGTTTAACGTCAAAAAAGTATGGGTTTTCTTCTCTCTTAGTCCCTTTCCCAAGAGACCCCTAAAGATTAAGTCAAATTTACTCTGAAACTAAGAGTATTCTCGTTGCATGACCCTGTCACTAGATCCTATAGATCGTAGGTTGGGAATGCTTGCTGGTAGATATTAGGCATGTAATGTGTTTTCGGGTTGAATATGTTCATGAATGTTGTTTGGTATCTTATGAATTACAACCTATGCTTTTTCGAAAACATGTGTATGTGTGTACAATGTAGTCGTGACTCCTTTGGTTTGAGGTTCAAAAATAACATGTTATGGTTGTGTTTGTTCGTGCACAAACTTATATAAATCGTGATGTTCATAAGTGATGTAAGTATGCTGATTTGAGTGCAATTCTTTATCGAATTTAATCATTAAAATGCACCCAAAGAACTCAATAAAAAAACTACTTAAAACCTCTAATCATTTAATGTGAAAGAAGTTCGAATATAGGCTGCAAAAATTTCCAGCAGCTTGTTAATGAGCCAAGCTAAGGAGAATTTCATGCTATTAAAAAATTAACTAAAATATGTGAGACGATCTGCGGCTGCAGTTGTTTGCTTATTTGGTTGGGATTAGAAGCCTGACCAAAGAATAAGATAAAAAGAAGAGTTCCCTCCTACGACTTTTAGACAACTAACAGCTAAGCCAGTAATCATACAACTAATAATATAAAGTCGGTCACTACTGAGACAACCCCTCCGGCCGAAGACTAGTGGTAGGTGGTCCTGCGGAGCTTTCCCCGTGACCACAGCATGTTGAACATGAATGAAATAAAGTGAGAAAAAGGGAATGTGGCATGTGCTGCTTGTACCTATGACCTTCGCTGGAAAACGAAAAATGAAAAAAAAAAAAAGAAGTGATAGGAGTGGGGTTCGAAGACACAACCTGTCAGACAGTAAAGGAGAAAGGAAAAAAAATCACACAAAAAAGAAATGAGAGGGTGGGATTCTAACCCACAACCTCTCAAGCAGTAAAAGAGAATGGGAAAATGAAAAGAAAAGGAATGTGAGGCGTGGGATCCGAACCCACAACCTCTTAGTCAGATTTAAGAAGAATTAAAAATGCAACTAAAGAAATGTGAGGCATGGGAATTGAAAACACGACCTATATAAATTAAAGGATAATTACAATAAAAATAAAGTGAGGCTGTGGGGGTTTGATGCCATAACCTCATTGTCAATGGGAGAAGTCAAGGAGAAATAAAGAAAGAAATAAAAGGTTTTTGGGGGGTCGAACCCACAACCCATCGCCCAAAAAGGAGAGAGTTTAAAGAAAAAGGAACAAAAAATAAATGAGGTTGCGGGGGTTCAATCCCACATCCTCTCAATCCCATTGAGCAAAAAATGAAGAGAAAAACTAAGGGAAAAAGAAAATGAAGGTGTTTGGTCTCGATCTAGGGTCCAAGTGTCATGAAGACTATAAATAAAATCAATGAAAAATATAAGAGTTATCCAAGGGATTCGAACTTGGGTTCCCTTGCCCAAATAATCGTATTGATACATAAATCATACGTTAATTACATGTTCAAGAATAATGCCACCTACTTAGATCGAAATCGAGATCTTGGCATACATAGAAGATTTATAAGTCTTGTCTCAGATAATCTTAAGAATATATGAGTCACCTAACGAATAATGAATAAAGCCTCATGGATTGTATGTATAGACACATAAGTCTACCATACATTTAAAAATAAGTGAACCTAAGATGAATATAATTAAATAAAGTAAGCCTAGAAGGGTTAAGTACGAGTGTAAAATAAACTTAATGGCCAAGTGAATTGGCATACGATGAAATGATTATTATGTAATGTATTAATGAAACCCTAGAAGGGTTAAGTAAGAGTAACACAAAAATGGCCAAGTGCATTGGCATATGATGAAATAAACATTCACGTAAAAAGGGGTGAGTAATTATGAAGACCAATTGTTCTAATGTAAATGAATGTGGTGACAACATTATATGAGGCTACTGTAAAAGATGAGAGCAATCTCAAATGACCCTAAGTAAATGTTACCAAAACGTACTCACCTACGAGAGTGTAAGTTAATTAAGAGACTAGTCTATATGAACACTCTAATGAAAGTATTGAGATTAACACACTTAATACAAATGATGAGATGAGAAGTCATCTATTGAGCTACGATGTCCTCATACTAAAAGCTAGCTTCCATGTCGTATGAGTTGAATGTAATGGAACTTTATACTGAGCACTTATAGACTAGCTATGAGCGGTTATGCATTCTTTCGGGAAGGGCGAAGGCTCACGTAACTCTCATGAGATGAGACTGTCCGGCATACCGGGTACTATACTGCCAATATAGGGATCTGGCGGTGTTCAATTCCCATATACGCTTGCATATTTTTAGTCGCTTTGGATGGTGATTCCACCTCTTTTTGGTATGGGGTTTCATGACACTGGATGTCACGATGCTCACATGATCTATGTCGGGTAAAGTTAAGGTTCCCAATGAATGAACGAGGCCAGCCTCAAATGATGCACATAGTGAAACGATGATACCAAAGGTGTTATGATGGGATAATGAAGAGGTGAGTTAGATTCAAGTAATGACATTAGGTCATTCTTGGTCATTGCACAACAAACTAGATGATAGTCTTAAAATTCATCTTAGGTAAAGCTGGTGTTTACACTGGCCCATGAATGAAATAAAATGAAGTACGTATGAATGAAAGAAGCAGACTCTGTGTTTGCTAAAGTAGACTCCCTAGTTCAGGTCCCATATGTTCACCCCTCATTTTTGGGAATTCTTAATGTCAAGTCCATGACTCCATTATCTTATGGTATACGAATAAATGATATGAAAAACGTTATGTGTTATATGAATTATGATATGTGCTATGTGAAATATGTTATGTGTTGTTTGAAAAATGATAAATTTGATGATGCATGTTACACTCATGGCATTACTTTCCAAATACAAATTTGGCAGGTCCATTGCTTTCCTTTTCCAAATTTGGCAAGTGCACTGACTTGACTTTCCATAAATCATGTTGTTAGGAAAGAGCTATTCTTTCTCATACATGTCCTTGGTGTGTGCCTGCATATACCGATACTTAGTACGAGTGTGTATTATTCCATAAAATATCTACTTTTAGGTGCAGGCACAGGTAGAAGTTAGATATTACAGTACGTCGTTACAGCTATTAGGACGTGGATCATTCATCCAGACTTTGTAGTCCCTAATGCTTTCGAGGCTGTCTACTGTTATTATCTAGATTAGATGTACTCTTTAGCTAGTGGAGCATGTTCCACTTGTGTTTCATTTCCCATTTCATTTCATACTTTGTATTAGTGGCATTTTGGCAAGTATACATTTAATGCATCTACGAACTATTTCTTTGATTTGATGATCTTAATGTTAGACGGTTGATGGTGAAAAATTATACATGCAATAGAATGTTTAGTAAGCATGTTAGGAAACAAAAAGTTTCAAATTTTCCGCTAAAATTAATCGAGATAAAGTAAGAATGACGTATGTAGGCTTGTCTGCGACCTCTGAGAGGTCAACGACGCCGGTCTCGTCAGGTGTCTACACTCCGGTCGTGACAGAGAATTTAAGTGTACAGGAAGTCCTTATTTTTCCATCTTTCTGAAATGCCCTAAGAGTTACTTCTTGTTTGGAAAAAGAAGTATAGAGAACTTTCTATCATGAGGATTGTTGATTCTTGCGAAATCTTCGCAAGATTCACCATATAAAATTCAGAAATATTGAAAACAAAATCAAAACTCCGTATAAATTGCTTGTTACCCATGTTAGGTTTTTATGTTGAGTGGTTATAAATCAATGATTACCATGTTATATATGAATTTAAAGGTGTGAGGTATGCTTAGACCTTTCTGCATCAAGTAAGTTCCACGGAATGTTGTTATAATTCCTTGTTTATTGATTTAGTGTTGTGTTGAGACGGTAATCTGTTAAGGATTTTATTTTGTGTTCTTGAATGGGATTCTTGTTAGGTTATTGCATAATAGTTACAACGAGTTTTAGTAAGGATAAAGAAAACTAGTATCATAACTTTGTGATGAAGAAATAGTATTTGGACTTGTGTAAATCCGTAACGAGAATTTGAGGGAACCCATGTGTAATTCAGAATGTGACTAGGTGATGTCTATGATTTTGTGATGGTGTGATATACAAATGTTTTTATTCGTTCTGATACTTGTAAATGTATGCATGTTGCAATAATTGTCTTAGATGTTGAAAAGAAATATGTGAATTTTGACATGATGAAATCATGACTTGAATATGTGATCTTGATCTTTTATTGTGATGTGTGACTGGGATCGGCTGCAACATTCCGACACACTAATAAGGATCAGTTGCCGTGTTTTTGAATTTTAAATGGATCGGCTTCCACGTTCTAGCAATGTAATCGGAATCGGTTTCCACTTTTCGACATGAAACTTGGATCGGATTGCCAGCTTTTGGCATGCCAGAATGTTGAATTTCGGTCCCATGAGAGGACCAAGAACTTGTGATAAATGTGTATGGTTCAATATGATATGCTTAATTTGGTGATGTGTGCATATGTATCATCGTGTTATTTTATTTAAGATATGATCTATGGGAATCGTAAGTGTGGTAGTGTTAATCGTAGTATTCAATGTGGTTAGTATGTTTAAGATATGATCTATTATAATCTAAAGTTTGTTAGTTTTATTCGTTGTATACAATGCGATCACTATGTTTAATCTATGGTCTATAGAAATCTCAGTTTGGTAGTGTTACCAGATTATACAATTTGGTTAGTATGTCCATGTTATGATCTATTGGAACTTCAAGTGTTGTAGTGGTAGTTGTAGTATAAAAGGTTGTTAGGTATTTAGATTATAACCTCGTAATAAGGAGATAGGTTGTAATTGGAAGTTGTTCTAAGTAAAGTCTAAGGGTGGAGAAGCAAAGGGTAGAGACATAATCTTTTGTTGTTCTATTCATATCTTATGAGGAGGGCATTGGGTTGACCGGTGTTACTTACTAGTACGTATGGTTGTACTGATACAACCCTTGCTATGTCTTTTTTGACATAACCTCGATGCAGTATTGATGACGTTTTATTAAGCGACAACGAAGAAAATCTTCCTGCAGCTTCAACTCATCCTTGCACATGGTAGGAGTTGTTTCCTTTTATTAAATTGTTATTCTGTTGTAATTCTCAATCGCTCTTGTACCTATTAGACTAGATCCTTGGGTTTCTCAAGTTACTAAAATTGTTTTGACTTGTTCATTAATAAGAGGCTTTATTAAATATTTACCCTGCAATATCTCAATTTCTTAAGTTTCATGGACTTTCCTTAATTTTCTTTAAATTCGGCATGTTTTCTAGTTGTTGGGTTATGAGTATTCTCCTACTTAGATGTTAGAGTAGGTGCCCGCACAACCTGGTGGATTGGGACGTGACTAATTGGTATCAGAGCCTATGTTACCAGTTTCGATGTACAAGGGTAAAATATTTACTAGACTCCTGTGGATTGGTATGTTGACGTCCACTTCTAATCTACAAGAGGCTTGGAAGCATTCTAGGAAGTCATTTCATTCATTTACCTCTTTCGTTTGAAGGGTCGTATGTGGTGTGGGTTAATTCCAATTGGTATTCTCTGAACTTCAATTGGTATCTTGACGATGAGGACTAACATTGTTGATACGAACAAAGGATACAAATAATCTAATTGGAACCGGAAGGTTCCAATTGGTATCTAGCTCTAGGGGCTATAACTAGCTGAATGTACATTAAGGGTTATAAATGGGATAAACTAATTATCAAACAGAAATTGCAAGCGTGATGGTCTTGTAAATAATGAATGTGTGTTTGTTGTTGTTTGAAACTAATTGAAATATTTGGTTTTCGTTGTTTGTAAATATTGATATGTGTGCTTTGTGTTGTGTTTATCTATTACTGTGTACCATGGATTGAATAATGTCTTTGTTAACATAAAAGTTTTTTGATAGCCTAAATTATTGTTGAAGTGGAGGAACATTGTTGGAGTGAGTAATCTGATGTAGGTTACCATCCAGGAGTTTTTGAAGTCGATATAAGTAGAGTTACGATAAGATCATTAAAAAGATGTGCAAGTTGTAGTGTATGGGTGTATTCAGGGGACGTGTAACCTATAAAATCGTATCACTTTAGTGGGGAAAGCTAGAAGCTTGGTAGGATAGCTAAAATAGAGAGTTGGAAAATTTTTTGAAATTAAAAAGAAATTACCGAAAAGCTTAGCCAAGTCCCTCCTGTGCCTCCGCGAAGGGAATATTCTCGCTAGCGTGGTGCCAATACACTGGGATCATCCTGCTAAAGAGGGACAAAGTGAGGAAGAACCTAACTTGATATTTTCTGTTTTCCCTAGTTTGCAAAATACAATGTAAAATGGATTAAAATAAATACAAACAACTCGTAAGCCATAGTTCAACAACAATAGTACCTAAAAGTGATTAGAATTAAAATCGGTTTGCATAAGACATCTAGAAAAGAAGGAATCTATGTGCTACTAGAACTTAGTATTGTCAAAAACTAAAATAATACTTAGATTTTATGAATAACAACCAAAAAGGGGAAGGGAAAAGTAAAATACCTAGAAAATGACTTAGGTGAAGTTAGAGACTAACATGGTTTTCAAGAGGGTCTAAGGTCCTAAAATGGTCTATAATGAGGTATTGAGACAGTTTTTAGAGTTTTAGGTGCATTGGAAGTCAAACATCAAAGGACGACTAAGACGTTTGACGACTAAGTCATATACGTGCCTCATGTGTGGTTTTGTGCCTAATTGTGTGTTTAATGATCTTATGAGGTCATTATATGACTTATTATAATGTTTGTTTGCATTGTGTCAAGTTTCGTGATATTTGGAGGTCAAACGTCCAAGAACGTACATGACATTCAAAAGGTTTGCCTTGAAATGACCTTGTGTGTCTTGGCATGTTTCGTCATGTTTTACATGTTAGTTTTGGATGAAATTCATGTGGGAGGTCCTAAATTGGTATACGAACATATTCGGGTTGGACGTCCGGGAAAACATCCCTAAGTACCAACCAAGGGTCTATGAGAAAGGACCCTTCTCAAGATCCAAGGCTAACTAGAGCAGACCCTAGACAACTGAGGCAAACGATGGCTCGTGCGCCAGTCTATACACCGTCGATGGATGTCGTGGGTCAAGACATAGCCTAGGGATATGAAGCTACCAAAGGAAAGTCTCTTAGCCAAACAACGAGAGGATAGGATGATCCGTTTATGGACAAACGGTCCATCGACTGCTTATCGTCGATGGTACTTGTTCCTTCACAACTTTACTGTAATGTTAGGGGTGAAGTGGTAATTTCACCCCACGGAATAATATTACTTTTTGGTGGTTTCCTAAGGGTCTTTTAACTATTTCAAGTATGTTTATAAGTCTTAAACACTCAGGTGAATTCATTCTTCAAAAATCAAAACCCAAAAACATCTTAAGAAATTCTATTGAACTCAATTAAGTTATGATCTATAGAAATCATTACTGCAGTAGTGTTACACATATTATACAATGCGGTTAGTATGTTTAAGGTATGATCTATTGGAATCTTAAGTGTGGTAGTGTTATTCGTAGTATACAATGTGGTTAGCATGTTTAAGCTATGATCTATGGGAATCTTAAGTGTGGCATTGTTACTAGTGGTATACAATGTTTTGATTATTTTAAGCTATGATGTATTGAAATCTTAAGTAGTGTAGTGTTACCCGCAGCATACAATGTGGTTAGTATGTTTAAAATATGATCTATTGGAACCTTAAGTGTGTAGAGGTACTTGTAGTATACAAGGTGGTTAGTGTATATAGGTTATAACCTCGTAAGAAAGAGATAGATGGTAATTGTAACGTGTTTTAAGTACATTCTAAGGGTAAAGAAACTCGGGATCCAGAAATGATCTTATTTTTGTTCTTCTTATATCTTATGAGGTGGGCTTTGGTTTGAAGGATGAAACCTACCTGTACGTGTGGTTGTAGTGATACTACTCTTGCTATGTAATTTTTGACATAGTTTGGAAGCAGGATTGGCGACATTTCATTAGGTGCTGACTAAGATATCCTTAAGCTTCTTTGAATCTTCCTTCTGCATGGTGGGAGATGTGTCCTTTTATTTAATTGTTATCGTGTTATAATTTCTTTAGCTCTAGTACATATTAGTCTATATCTCTGGGGTTATCACGTTACTACAAATATTTTTACTAGTGCGTGAATATGAGGTTGTAATAAATATTTACCCTGCAATATGTCAATTTTCTTAAATCTCGTTGACTTGCCTTTGTTTTCTTTAAATTGCACATGTTTTCTATTCGTTGGGTTGTGAGGGTTCTCCTACATAGGTGTTAAATTGGCTTCCCGTACGGCCCGGTGGGTTAGGTAATGACAAGGTAAGGCCTACCCCCTTGCTTGTACTTAATTTTACTAAAGGACTTTCTTTTAATAAAAAACTACTAGACGTTCTGTCCAGTGGTAAAGTTTCAAAAAATTAAGTAGAGTGACTTTTCTCCAAAGGGTTTTGTATAAGCATCTTATCTCCGCTCCTGCTGATAGACCCTTAGCTTGAAACAAAAGACTAATTTCTTTGTCAGATCAACCTATCGAACATAGATAATAACAAAAAATATTCATTAGTATTTGACAAGAAAGAAAGACTTAACGTGATCAAATTCAATTGATTCATAGATTGTCAAATGGGATTTTGGGGTAATAATTTAGACCAGCACTTAATTAATAGTAGGCTAATTTAAACTAAACTAATTGACGGTAATAGCTTCATTACCGCATATATATATATATATATATATATATATATATATATAGAGAGAGAGAGAGAGAGAGAGAGAGAGAGAGAGAGAGAGCGAGAGAGAGAGAGAGAGAGAGCGAGAGAGAGAGAGAGAGAGAGAGAGAGAATTACTAGTGACAAGTACATCTAAAAGGTTGTAGTGACATTTAACCTAGTGATACTTAACTAATGTCAACATATATTTGAACACTTTGTGTAAATGCGCATATAAATTACTTGGAAATTTTGTATTTTTGAGAGAATCTATAAGTTTCAGATATTAAAGAACAAATTATGATGTCTCAATGGTTGCCAATGCAACAAATTCATGTTCAAAGCTCAAATTATTGGTGTTTTTTAATTAAATAAATGGGAAACACAAAATGGTTGAAAATGTATCCTTGTATTGAAATTAAATTCAATAACATTCAATAATTACTAAGAATTGAGGGGTTTTAAATAGCAACCATAAAGTACATAATATGCATAATCAACAAATTAAAGTACCTCAAATATCTTACCAACCTTAACAAACTATAAAAAATTTCAAAATTCATAATTATACATTGTAAAGTACTTATTTTGCTAAAAGTTACTATATAACTAAAAGCAAACTTCAACACTATTAATTTTCTTTAGTCACTTAAATCGAAAAAAATGATCCTCTTCAATTTTTGCTTTGTTAGTTTATGGTCGATGTAAGACCCCCAAAATGAGTTAGGGTGTCTACAGACTCAAAATTTCCTATAATCTTGTTAACATGTTAATTATGTGTTTTGAAGTATGCATGGGTTAATTGATGTCATTTGGAAATCGAACGTCAACGGACGACCACGACGTTCGACGACTAGTCACCAAAGGGGCATTATGTGTTTTCATGTTCTTATTGTGTGTCTTTGGATTGTAAAGTCCTTTAATTAAAAATGATATTTATAGGCATTATATTTAGTTTCATGAAGTTTATAAGTCAACCGTCCAAGAATGTCTTAGACGTTCAAAATTTAGCACTTGAATCGTGCATGTGTGTGTCTTGAGTGTGCCTAGCATGTTTGGACGTGTTGTATGTTATTGTTTTGGATAAAACTGATATGGGAGGTCCTTGAATTGTTAAGGTACACATTTAAGTTGGGAATGTCTTGATACGACTGCCCAAGTTACCTGGAAGAATCCCTCAAGGAGGACGCAAACGCTTTCGAGACACTGTCTTAGCATTGTCAATAGACGGACCCAAAGGACGCCTCGTCAGTCCACAAACGCCCCATAGATGAACACTTAGCCTGGTGAAGTATTAAGTTTGTTGTCAAGCCTTAGACCGAAACGACGGCCTGCAGTATGCTCCATCGATGGACCTACTGGGCGTCGTACCCGTCGATGTAGGCTGCAACAATTGCCATGCACGCTATTTCAATTAAGTGGTGATTAGAAGATTCACCCCTCGTGCTAACCTGAATCTAGTTGGTTTGTTTGGTTATTTTTGGGTGTATTTGAGTAATCCAAATGTGAGTAGACCATTACTAATGCAATTCATAAAAATTAGACTTCCCTCCCAAACCAAACTCTCTCTAGAACCTCCATTGAAGGTGAATCTCAAGAACAATTTCAGAGGTTTTCTTCTTTATTAAGGTATGGTGATCCTTCATGGTGATCCTTCATCTCTAGTTAATCTTCAATCTAGAGAGCTCCTTTCAATGTTTTCAAAGAAGTTTCATGATCAAATCTCTTCTTCTTCATACTAGCTATGGGATCTTTCTCAAAACGTTTTCAAAGGCTTAAACATGATGAATTGATGATAATGTATTGATTTTAATGTTGATTTCAATTTAATTGCATGTTGAACCCATGATCCCTTCCAAATTTATAATCAATTGAAATTAAGATAGTCATCATATCCTTAACGCTAACAAAAGTGAGGAAGTAAGTGGTCAAGTTTTTAAAGAAAAAACTACAATCAATGACAATCGACAGAAAGGAAAGATTAAAACCATATTTTTGCATTTTAAGTCAAGCATTATTACGTACAATCTAACAATGAATTTATCATTCGATTATGCAAATCTTGTACCACGACCCACAAATCTAAATTAAAACCAATCAGTAAACAACTAAGAAAAGAGACACCCAGACGAACAACCAGTTGAAATAAATTGAAGGCAGAAACGGACCATGTCCTTAAAGACGGCAAAATCATAACTGAATTGTGAAATTTACAGTCTACTGAAAATTATTTTTGTTGAGAAATGATAACAATAAATATGTATATTTAGCGAACCAGACGACACATGATTCCGATAAAAAAGAAGAGGTCCAAGTTGAATACAAACAGAAGAAAGACCAAACTAGAGGTTAAATGAGCAGAGCTGTGGGAAGAGGTTTTTACCTTCTTTCAAGTAGCGAGATAGACTAGACGAGTTTAGAACGATTTCACCACTCATAGGCCCGAGTTTTTGTACCTCTTATGAATCCTAAAAGCTCACGATCAAAGGGAGAAAGAATATATTTTAGATTCATATATTTCAGTATTTCTCAAAATTTCACAACACAGAACAAAATATCCACCTCTTATTTCAAAGTTTTCTTCCCATATATTATTTTTGTCACTTTTTCTGAAAAATCTTTAATAGAAATATCCCCCTTTATTTCTTGCTCAAATGCTTTCAACTGAAACCTTTCTAATTCCGTCGAAAAATCCCGATAATTTTTTTCAAAAAAGAAAAAATCTCCCCCTTTATGTGATCCTAAACAAGATTATACATATAGAGAAATAGGGTTTGAAGATGCGGGAATTGGATCATAAATCTGTTTCAAAACCCATCAACTTAGGAATTCAAAAATAAAAAACTTTCAACAATTTGGCGGAACAACTATTTTCTTAAATTTCAACTCATTTCCGATGAAGGAATGGAGATATCGATGTCTGATATCGACTTGGAATCCTTTTCGTACTACATGGATTGATCTTACTATTGATAGGATGATGCAATAGCTTGAAACGCAGAAAAGGTTGCACAATGGTCTGAAAAAAGAGACGTAGGGACATAGGTCACGTAAGAAGGCCGGCGTGAAGACGATAATGCACGTTGGTCGAGTGGTGGAGTTCACATGTTTGGTGAACGTTGTAATTCTGGGTTCTTCACATGTTGCTCTTTCAAGAGGAAGATGTAACAAATAAAAATTTACTATGCTACGTAATGCTTAACATACTAGAATGCAAAGATTAGACTAGGTTCACACGGATTGATGAGCGTGGTACCAGACCTCTGAACATATGTATCAGCCAGTCCAACAAACTAAGTGCGTTAGTTGAGCTAGGCAAGGTTTGGTCCAGCCATTTAGGGCACCCTAATAATAAGATTCATCGGGATGTGTCTTAACCGGAGTTGAAAGAGGTAATCGTATGTTTGCAGGATTTAAGGGTAAAATGGTCTTTTCCTGGCCAAGGGTAGCATGTAATTACCCTAAATATTTAATTCATTAATTAACTAATATATGGAGTGGACAATTCGGGTAGGGTTGACCGAATGACTCATTTTCGCGAGTTAGGCTTCATCCAGGTTCGATCCTAGGTGGAAGCAATGATTAAATTGAATTAATTGGTATTTAATTATTAAGTTGAATTAATTTCTGTTTAAATTTCTGATTTATGTAAGTCAAAATCAGATTTTTAATAAAAAATTAATAATAATATAAATAAATAACAAAGAGTCCTAGTTTGACTAAGTCTTCAACTAAAACTCCTACTCCTAAACTTACTCTCACCTCTCTCCACTCTCATTCTGATGTCTCTCACTCTCATTATAACATCCATCATCATTCAAAAGGAACAATGAAATCAATGTTCATCACTTGAAGAACTTGCACACAAAAACTAAAAACAAACACTAACCTAGAAACTAAAAGCGAAAGCATTTTTCAAATGTTTTGCGCGTGAGTTTTGTTGGAGAAGCATTTGTTTTTCGTGGGAGTCTGCAGCACTTTAGATCAGATTCGAAAGGTGTTAAACGATGAAGAAATTTATGGGTTTTCTTCCTCTTGGTTCCTTTCCCAAGAGACCCCTAAGATTCAGTCGAATTCTAATCCGAAAACTAGGAATGTTCCCTTTGCATGTCCCTATCTCTAGCTCCCATCGATTATTGTAGGTTGGGTATGTTTGCTGGTAGAAATTAGGGATATAATTTGTTTTCGTGATGATTATGTTCATGTATGTATGTTCGGATTTATGTTATGATGAAAATGTGTGCAATGTGTGTGTAGTTGTGTTCTTGGGCATGTTTTGGAGCATGAAAATGGCATATTAAAGCCCTGTGTTTTTTGTATAAGATTACTTGGAAGAGATTTACATAATAATGTACGAAATATTCAAAGAATTACCTAAGAATAAAACATACAAAATGCTAAAAAACTATGGAAATCTGGAAATTTGGTCTCGGCTAAGCAACAAGTGAGATGCTAAAATTTTTAATTTTTTATTAAAGATGTGAGATCATTAGGGATGGAACCCAAGACCTCACCATATCCAATCTATTAAAATCTCAATAATAAAAATAAGGTAAGGGGGAGTCGAAATGGGGTGAGGCTAAAGTGAAGGTATGAAAGAGGAAAAGAATTAAAAAATGAGGTGTGTGGGGATCGAACCCACAACGTCTTTGCTAGGTGAGGGAGATAGGAGAAAATTTAAAGAAAAATAAAATGAGGGGTGTGGGAATCGAACCCACAACTAATCGGATAGGTGAGGAAGTAAGAAGAAAAATTAAAGAAAAATAAAATTAGGTTGTGGGGGGATCGATACCACATCCTCTTAGTCTCTATCGAAAAAGAGAGGAAAGAAAAAGAAAGGAAAAAGAAGTGTAGGTGTTGGGATTCGACCTCAAGTCTCCAAGCTGAAGAATATAAATCAAAAATTTAATATGAGACAAAGTGTTTCTCAAGGGATTCGAAACCGGGTTCCCTTGCCAAATTCCGTATTGATACATAAGTCATACGTGAATAATTATATAATGAATGGTGCCTATAGGAATAGAAATCGATACCTTGGCATACCTACAAGATGTATAAGTCTTGTACCACATAATCTTGGGTAAGTATGAGTCACTTAGACGAATTATGAATGAAGCCTCATGACTTGTCCGTATGGATTCATAAGTCCTACGTACATTTAAAGTAAGTGAACCTAAGATGTATGTGATGAATTGATTTAAGTCCAGGGGGGTTAAGTAAGAGTGTGAAACACACTAAACGGCCAAATGCATTGGCATATGACGAAATGATCATCTGCTTAATGGGGTGAGTAATTATGAAGAAATAATATGTTAAAGATAATGAAAATAGCGACAACATGATAAGAGGCTAAGATGAATGGTGAGGCAAGTCTCAACCAAGCTTAGGAAAATGTTACCAAATGTACTAACCTATTGGAGTTTAGAATGATGTAGATTCAAATATCAATCATATTCCGAAAGAAAGTGTTAAGAATGAATTGATAGTTAATAAGCAAAGAAAGAGTGACCACATGACTATAGACTATTGCAAGTGATACAAGTTGCATCTACACCCAAAAATCAATGTCACTAAATGAAATTTCTAAGAGAGTATATTTATGATAAATGATGAATAACCAAAGAAAGAGTGGCTACATGAGGATAGCCTAGTTTAAGTGATACAAGTTGTATCTACACCTAGAATCAATGTCCCTCAATGTAAACTCCAAGAGAGCATATGTATGTTATACGATGAACAAATAATGAAAGGTGAGTAAAGATGAAACGTGAAGATGTTAAGAAAGAACAGGGTTGCACCATAATATGCGGCTAGTGCAAGTGAGACAAGTTGTACCTTTGCGAATATAATGTCACCAAAGGTACACCCCTAAGAGAGTGTTTAATATTAAGAGACAAGTCTCAATCACAATCTATATGTAAGTGTAAGGACAATTCACACTTAATACGTAAAGAAGAGATGATAAATCATCTAATGAGCTATGACAACCTCATGGTAGAATCAAGCTTCGATGATGTTTGATTTGAATGTAAATAGGAAGTTTTAACGGAGCACTGATACGATAGCTTTGAATGGTGATGCTTTCTTTCGAGACGGGCGGAGGTTCAAGAAATTCTCATGAATTCAGACTGCCCACCAAGGTAGGTATGGGTCTCCCTTAATCTCCTGGTCTTTGAACTATGATGCAAACATAGGGAACCAGCCAGTGGTTTTCCACCTAAGCGAGTTAGGGATGTTTTGGTTTCACCAAGGCCAGTGACTCCACCTGTTATCGATCTGGGGAAGACAACGGATTTCATGATGCTCACATGAGATATGTCGGTTAAAGTTTAATTTCCTCATTTCATGAAAGATAATGAAATGAAGGATACTGAAGATGTACGTGGAAGACAATCAAGAGGTGAAATCTGATTCAGGTAATGACATTAGGCCATTCTTGGTCATTGCACTTCATGATCCCGATGATATTCTTAAACATCATCCTAGGGTATAGCTGGGGTTTATATCCGCCTACGAATGAATGAACTGAATAATGTGACGTATATATGAATGAAAGAAGCAGACTTTGTGTTTGCTAAAGAAGGCTCCCAACTTGAGGCCCCATATGTTGAGCCCTCATGTGGGAAGTCCTAATGTTAAGTCCGTGATACCAAGGTCTCATGATATATAAACGAATGGTTTGTGATATATGTATGTGGTATATGAAATACTTTATGTGTTGGGTGTAATATGCAAAGAATTATTATGCATGTTACTCTCATAACATGACTTTCCTAATCTTATTTGGCAATTCCGATTGACTAGGCTTTCCATGATTCATATCTATAGAAGAGAGAGTTCTTCTTAATCATGCATGTCCTTGGTTAGTACTTGCATGCACCCATACTTAGTACAAGTGTGTACTAGTCCCATACATTATACTATTTTATTTACAGGTTCATGAGGGTGTTGAAGACATTCATTGCAACTGTTCAGACATCAGATCTTTTCAGCCGGACCTGGTAGGTTCTCATGCATTCAAGGATGCCTGCCGTTACGAGTATTAGGTTTAGTCTAGTGGAGCATGTTCCACTACTATTTCTTTCCCATTTTGTTATGACTTATGTAATGGTGCCATTTTCGCAATTGTTAATCATGTTATAAGACTATTTATTTCAAGATTCATTGATCCTTTATTAGAAGATTGATATATATGAGTAATGAAATTCTCTATACCCGTATACATGCTATATCTATGAAGTCTATGTACCCTTCAAAAAAAATAAAAAGTTTCAAATTTTCCCCTAAAATTAACCGAACGAATGTAATGACGACGTAAGTACGATTGTCTGTGACCTCGGAGAGGTCTACGACACCGGTTTCAGCTAGGGTCTAGACTTCGGTCATGCCGAACTTTGTTTCAGAGCATTAGGTTAAATATCCAAGACATCGGGCTCATATCAACAACGTTTAGTGATTTCTAAGTTATGGTAGTGAAGTCCAATACTATCATGAATTAGAGACTGCATAATGCTTAGGAAATTTTCCATTCTTCTAATCTTATCGATCCTTATGAAATTTTTAATTCTTAGTGTTAAGACCATATCAAACATTAACTTTGGTGTTTCAGAAAGATGAGAGATCAGAGTTATGAGAGAGAATGAAGTAGATACACTTAAGGAGAGGCCACCTTTTAGGAAGTGTGGCGAAATGCATGGAGGAGAGTGTATGATGGGCTCTAGCGCTTGTTACAGTTGTGGCAAACTAGGTTACACGCTGAAGGATTGTCCGAATAGGATAGGTCAAGAAAAAGGGAAGAAGAGAGTTCATCCGAATTGTACAAGTGAAGAGGCTCCGAGGAGGCAGCGGTTATTCGCACACAAGTCTAGGGGTGCAGGGGAAGACACTCTTGGTGATGTCTCGGGTGCGTTGCCTTAATTAGTCTTTCTTGTGTTTGATTGTGTATGGTTTTATGCACTAGTATGTTGTTAATATGTTTGACTCATCATGTTGGTTAGTGATTTGTGTGACTTATGTGTTTACTTATGTTGTATGCTTTGATAAGACTAGGTTAGGGAAGAGTTTCCTCGGTCTATTAATGTGAAGATGCTGGCAGGTTTCAAAGATGTGCACCATCATGCTAATATGTGAATCAAATATTCACTAATGAAAAGTATTTAATTGCTTATGTATGCATATGTTCTATGGATGACTTACATGTTTTTAGTAAAGAGTAGTGTCATTCAGGGATGAAAGTTCCTATGGGGGGGGGGGGCAAATAATGTAACAACTAGAAATTTACTATGCTAAGTAATGCTTAATGTACCTAGAATACCTAGATTAGACTGGGTTCACACAGATTGATGCACGTGGAACCAGACCTTTAAACCTATGCATCATCAAAGCCAACAAACTTAGTGAGTTAGTTGAGCTAGGCAAGGCTGGGTCAAGCCATGTAGGGCACCAAAATATTAAGATTCACCTGCATGAGTCTTAACTATACTTGAAAGGGATAATCTTATTTTTTGAGGGTCTAAGGGTAAAATGATCTTTTCCGAGATAAGGTTAGTATTTTAATTACCCTAAATATTTAATTAATTAATAAATTAATATAAGGAGTGGACAATTTGGGTAGGGTTGACTCGAATTGACTCATTTTCCCGAGTTAGGCTTCACCGTGGTTCGATCCTTGGTTGAAGCAATGATTATATTGAATTAATTGGTATTTAATGTTATGATTTATGTAAGGGAAAATCAAATTTTTTAATAAAAAGTTAATAATAAAATAAATAAATAACAAAGAGTCCTGGTTTGACTAGGTCTTCAACTAAAACTCCTACTCCTAAACTTACTCTTATCTCTCTCCACTCTCATTCTAACGTCTCCCACTCTCATTACAATGTCCATCATTAGAAAAAAGGAACAAAAACATCAATGTTTATCACTTGAAGAACTTGCACACAAAAACTCAAAAGAAAAACTAAACGAAAAAATGAAAAACGAAAGCATTTTCCAATCGGTTTGTGAGTGAGTTTTGTTGGGGAATAATTTGTTTTTCGTGGGAGTAGGAAAAACTTGAGATCAGATTCGAAAGGTCTTAAACGACGAAAAAAGTTATAAGTTTCCTTCCTCTTGGTCCCTTTCCCAAGAGACCCCTAAGATTCAGTCGAATTATAATCCGAAAAGTAGGAATGCTCCTCTTTGCATTTCCCTGTCACTTGCTCCCATCAATTGTTGTAGGTTGGGTATGTTTGCTGGTATAAATTAGGAACGTAATATGTTTTCGTGATGATTACGTTCATGTATGTATGTTCAGATTTATGATATGATCAAAATGCGTGCAATGCGTGTGTAGCTGTGTCCTTGGGCATGTTTTGAAGAATGAAAATGGCATGTAAAGCCTTGTGTTTTTTGTATAAGATTACTTGGAAAAGATGAACATAATAATGTACGAAATATCCAGTGAATTACCTAAGAATCTAACGTACAAATGACGAAAAAAATGGACTAAAAACGTGACCAAATTTCAAGAAAATCTGGAAATATGGTCTTGGATAATCAACAAGTGAGATGCTGAAGTTTTTTAAATTTTTTTAAGATCTAAGGTCATTAGGGATTGAACCCAAGACCTCACCATATGCAAACTATTAAAAATTCAATTATAAAAATGAGGTAAGGTGGATTCTAAGTGGAGTGAGGCTCATGTGAAGGAATGAAAGAGGAAAAGAATTTAAAAAATGAGGTGTGTAAGGATCGAACCCACAACCTCTTGGATAGGTGAGGGAGATAGGAGAAAAATGACAGAGAAATAAAATGAGGGGTGTGGGAATTGAACCCACAACCTCTCGGATAGGTGAGGAAGTTAGGAGAAAAAATAAAATAAATCTAGTTTGTAGGGGGATCGATACCACATCCTCTTGGTCTCCATCGAAAAAGAGAGGAAAGAAAAAGAAAGGAAAAAGAAGTGTAGGTGTTGGGATTCGAGCTCAAGACTCCAAGCTGAAGAATATAAATCAAAAATTTAATATGAGACAAAGTGTTTCTCAAGGGATTCGAAACCGGGTTCCCTTGCCCAATTCCGTATTGATACATAAGTCATACGTGAATAAATATTTAATGAATGTTGCCTGTAGGAATAGAACTCGATACCTTGGCATACTTACAAGATGTATAAGTCTTGTACACATAATCTTGGGTAAGTATGAGTCACTTAGAAGAATTATGAATGAAGCCTCATGGCTTGTACGTATGGATTTATAAGTCCAGCGTACGTTGAAAACTAAGTGAACCTAAGATGTATTTGATAAATTGATGTGACTCCAGGGGGGTTAAGTAAGAGTGTGAAACACACTAAAAGGCCAAGTGCATTGGCATACGAAGAAATGAACATTCACGTAATGGGGTGAGTAATTATGAAAATCTAATATGTTAAAGCTAATGAAAATAGTGACAACATGATAAGAGACTAAGATGAATGGTGAGGCAAGTCTCAACCAAGCCTAGGAAAATGTTACCAAATGAACTCACCTATTGGAGTGTAGAATGATGTAGAGTCAAATATCAAGCATATTCCAAAAGAATGTTTTAAGAATGAATTCATAGTCAATAAGCAAAGAAAGAGTGACTACATGACTATAGGCTAGTGCAATTGAGACATGTTGCATCTATGCCTAAAAATCAATGTCACTAAATGAAATTTCTAAGAGAGTATATTTCTGCTAAACGGTTAATAAGCAAAGAAAGAGTGTCTACATGAGTATAGGCTAGTACAAGTGAGACAAGTTGTATCTACGCCTTGAATAAATGTCCCTCAATGTAAATTCAAAGAGAGCATATGTATGTTATACGATGAGCAAATAATGAAAGGTGAGTAATGATGAAACTAAAAGATCTTAAAAAAGAACAAGGTGGAACCACAATATGAGGCTAGTGAAAGTGAGGCAAGTTGTATCTACACAAATATAATGTCACCAAAAGTACTCACCTAAGAGAGTGTTGAATATTAAGAGACAAGTCTTAATCACACTCTATATGTAAGTTTAAGGACAATTCACACTCAACACGTAAAGAATAGATGATAAATCATCTAATGAGCTATGACTACCTGATGCTAGAAGCAATCTTCGATGATGTATGAGACAAATATAAATCGGAACTTTTATCGGAGCACCGATAGGCTAGCTATGAGTGGTGATACCTTCTTTCGGAAAGGGCGGAGGTTCACGTAATTCTCGTCAGATGAGACTGTCCACCATGGTGGGTATGGGTCTCCCTAAATCTCCTATTCTTTGAACTGTGCTGCCAACATATGGAACTAGCCAGTGGTTTTCCACGTAAGCGAGCTAGGGATGTTTTGGTTTCACCTTGGCCAGTGAGTCCACCACTTTTCGGTGTGGGGAAGACACCGGATATCAAGATTCTCACATGATTTATGTCGGTTAAAGTTGAAGTTCCTCAAAGTATGAAATATAATGAAATGAATGATACTGAAGATGTATGTACAAGACAATCAGGAGGTGAAATCAAATTCAGGTAATGACATAAGGTCATTCTTGGTCATTGCACTTCATGATCCCGATGAGAGACTTAAGCTTCGTCCTAGGTATAGCTGGTATTTATATCAGCCTTAGAATGATTTAAATGAATAATGTGACGTATGTATTAATTAAAGAAGCAGATTCTGCGTTTGATAAAGAAGGCTCCCAAGTTGAGGTCCCATATGTTGAGCCCTCATTGGGGAAGTCCTAATCTTAGGTCTGTGATTCCAAGGTCTCATGGTATATAAATGAATGGTATGCTATATATGTATGTGCTATATGAAATATGTTATGTGCTGGGTGCAATATGAAAAGAATGATTATGCATGTTACTCTCATAGCATGACTTTCCTAATTATGAAAGTAACACGCATATTTTTGAGAGAATTCAAAGGTACCCCGACACCGAATTATGAAGGTATCGGGATGCTTGAGGATAAGATATAAGAGCGAATGTTGGACTACAACTGAGATTTCAACATTGACCCGGCCTAGGTATCCTTAACCGTCTGTAGTTCGACTCAATTAGTTGAAAATGAAATCTATTATGTTAGGTAACCTTTGGTTTTGGAAAAATGAAAAATTATATTGAGAATGAAAAGGAGGCTTGCAACTTCTTAGCCATGAATATGATGCACTTCACACCCATAATTAAGAACTTAAACGAAAACAATTTCCAAAGCTCTTGGCGCATTGTCACTCAGATTTGAGAGTTGCTTTTGGTGTTCCGGATGCAAAATTAAAATGGAAAAACTGAAAGAAAACCCAACATGCCTTCTGATGGAACTGTGGTTTGATTGTGGTTGAAGTCGCTACTCCGCTCGCATCTTAAGATTTTGACACTCCTTTTTGGACTATGTCCCCTTTTGCTGCTAAGAAAAAGTGCCACGTTGTGTTTCATTCATTTTGATATCGTCCACATATGTGGTTCTTTTTTAGAGAATTCATCCTCCTTGATGCTCTCTACACAGACTGGTATAAACTTATTAGCATAAAAATGCAATTAAAAGGGGAGATAATGTCTTTTATTGTGTTGACACTTAGTTGCTCTACTTCGACATTTGAGGTAACTCGATCGGTTTGACGTAAAGCAAATAAAACTTATGTCTTATGGTTACAATTTAATCTTCAATGTACTCTTCATTTAATGTCAAAATAAATGAAAGTTCATCCAATGTTGATATTTTTGTTGATGTCGTCTCCGATGATTCTCTTCGTGCTTAATCCTGTCAAAATAAAAAGGATGTAATTAATCTGATTTCTTATTATGAATAAATATTTCTCTTGGGATGTACGATTTCCTTCTCTAGCAGTGTATGATTTCTCTTCCGCGAAGCATGACATTTTCGTAATGCATGAACTTCTTCTCTTGCAATGCATGACTTTTCTGCGATGAATGAATTTTCTCTTGCAATGCATTACTTCTTTTCGCGATGCATGAATATTTTTCTTGCTATGGATGATTATCAACTCGCGATTCATGATTTTCCATGATGCATGAATTTTTTCTCTTTGCAATGCATGACTTTTACGGGATGTATGACTTTTGTACATGACTTCATTTAACGATGCATGAATTTTCTTCTTACAATGCATGATTATGAACTCGCGATGCATGATTTTCGTCGATGCATGAATTTCTTTTCTTTTAATGCATGAATTTTTGATGATGCATGAATTTTCTCTTGCAATGCATGACTTTTCCGCGATGCATTAATATATTCTTGCGATGTATGATTTTCCGCAATGCATAAATATTTTCCCCCGATGCATGAATATTAAATCACAATGCATGAATATCAACTCCTGATGCATGAATTTCTTCCTGCGATGTTTAATTTTCCGTGATATATGAATTTCCGTGACGTATGAATATTTTCTCGCGGTGCATGACATTTCCTGTGACACATTAATATTTTCCCGCGGTGCATGACATTTCCTGCGACACATGAATATGTTTCCGCTATGCATGATTTTATGCAAGTCATGAATATCTTCTCGCGAAGCATGATTTTCTGTGAGGTATGAATATCTTCTCGTGATGCATGATTTTCTACAAGGCAAGAATATTAACCCGCGGTGCATTAATATCAACTCGCGAAGCATGATTATCCGCAAGCCCATCCTTGGTACCAAATGGATATAGTGATTTGACGGAGTGACATTGTGTCTTCTAGGTGCCTTCTGGATAGTCATATCGCCTCAATTGAGAATATGGTAAGATGACCCTCCGGGTAGTGTATCATTTTAATCGATAACACAAATAAAACGGCCCTCCGGGTAGTCCATCACCTCAGACAACAACACAAATATAATGACCCTCCGGGTTGTATTACTATCATGTTTGATAATATGATGCAAATTATGCCTTTGATGAAGAAATAGTGAAACGTCTTTCTTGGGGTTTTCATATTATTCATCTTTGATTCTAGTTAGACATTCATTATAGACATCTTATAATTGGAAATTGGATGAAGTACAACCATTCATATTCCCAAGTCTTCGATATAAG
>NC_028645.1:53908919-53911203 GCF_001406875.1 Solanum pennellii | reverse complement strand
ATATATATATATATATATATATATATATATATATATATATATGTTATTCAACAAAGAAAATAGGATTTATCAAAGACACCATCTCCTAGGAAGATCTTCACACGTAACGAAAGAAGATAAGAAGTAGTATTTAATATTATCATCTTAAAAAAAAAATTGACACGATAACAAAATTTCTAATTTATATAATTTTAACCGAAAATTATTGAAACAAGCATGTATCAAGAAAAAAAACAAAATAAAATTGAATAATGAGGCATTCAAATTATAATAACTATTTTAGCGATGGTCCTAATGGGAAAGAAGAGCTATTGTAAGCTTTAACAAAGCATTTCAATGATTTTTGCACCTTTATGCATTTAATCATGCTGGGGAATTACGACGCATACTTACAATGGGCAGGCATAAATTCTAGCAAATTGATAAATACGACACACTCAGATGCAACATATTTATCACATGCCCAAGATAGTATAAAACGCATGCTAAATCAAACAATAACATCAAACTTAAATTAATTATTTTGCCACAGGCAGTCCTAAAATTGAAAGACTAATACAATTTAATCACGACTTTGCCAATAAAGTCTACACTCGAGGAAGACCATCAAAGGGGTTCAAACAAACCTGATGGGGGCTTTGAACATATTGGGCATTGAGATGAGATAAAATATAATATTGACGCACATCATGTTAGGTAGTGGAGCCTGATTAATATATATAACTGTTTACGCATTTTAAATTTTAGGCTTTCCTATTTATTCTCTATTTATTCTCTGTAACAAAAAATACTCTGATTTATTAATATAAATATACCACACTGCAGTGGAAGTTTATTCATGGGGTGTTACCACGAAATATTGGGTTTTCTCTTTCTCTCAAAAGATCTCTCATCTCTTTCCCTTGAAAGATCTTGTGTTCTTCATTCATCTAGTGTGTATGCGTGAATTCGATCCCAACACATCAAACACTTAATCGACAGAAAACTCACATGGAATGGTATAACTAAATCACTTGCAATTGATGAATTAAACACATCATACTCATGAGGGATTAATGCCAAAGAAATCATGCCTTAAATGATTTTAAATACAAAACACCAGCAAAACTAAGAGTTGACAAATAAAAAAAAACCAGATTTTTACCAACTCAACAGTATATATAAAATAATGCGTGTAAACATAACATAACTATGCATGAAGCTTTATGATGAAATTTAAACTCAAACAATACTCTCCAAAGGAAACTCATATTTTTCATTAATAATAAAGGAAGACGCCTTAGAAGTGAGAACTATCATAACTCGACAAACTAAAAAAAACTCATCACTCTCAGGCCTATATATGAATAAAAAATTTGAAGACAACAAACATGGAAACATTATATCAAGCAGTACAACATACAATCTAACGATGAATTTTTTCATACGATTAAACAAATATTGTATCGCGACCCAGAAATCTTAATTAAAACTAATAACGAAACAACTAAGAGTAGAGAAACGCAGAAGAACAACAAGTTAAAAGAAAATGAAGGCAGAAACGGTTTAAGTCCCCAAAGATGGCAAAATCATAACTGGATTGCAAAATTTATAGTCTATCAAAATTATTTCATTACGAAATATTAATAATAATTATGTACATTCAGCGAACTATACGACACATGATTCCGATCCAAAATAAGAGTTCCAAGTTGAATACAAACTGAAGATATACTAAACAACTAAAGGTCAAACAAGAAGAGTTGTAGGAAGAGGTTTTTACCTTCTTTAAAGCAGCGAGCAGGACTAGAGGAGTTTAGAACGATTCCATCACTCCAAGCCCGAGTTTCCGTACCTCTTATGAATCCTAAGAGCTCACGATCAAAGGGAGAAATTATATATTTAAGATTCATATATTGTATGAGTGTTTTTGCGCAGTAAAACTTTCTTTGTAAAATTATGTTGAAAGTTCCCAACAAAGAACAAAATCTCTAGGTCCCTTTTTTCAATGTTTTCTTCCTATATATTTTTGTCACTTTTTCTCCAAAAATTTTGACTAGAAAGATTGCCCTATATTTCTTGTTCAAAAGACTTCAACTAAAACGTTTTAAAAAAAATTTCAAGACCAAAGTCTAGACCCCAGATAAGACCAGCGTCGTTGACCTATCAAAGGTTGCAGACAAGCCTAGTTACTCAATCTTTACATCATCTAGGTTAATTTTAGCGGAAAATTTGAACTTTGTAATTATTTATTTCATATGAAACATATCCTACCTAACATCATAGGCATTCACAATCAACCATC